>NC_142443.1:22572727-22724242 GCF_059453495.1 Arachis ipaensis
GGTGTTACAAATGGGCTTCGTCACCCTCCCCGCAGCTTCCCCAAATCATTTTAACCTCGTGGCAGTTAGGTCGACCAGCATCACTGAGCTTATCCGGGTTTGCATCATTCACTGCCGATTTGACCGGTTGTCCTCTTCTATTAACTCCAACCGCAATCAATTTCCACCTCACCATTAGCGTAGCTATCATTTTTGTTTATCACTTTAATATATTAATATCCATTTCGTTAAACTTTGAGTAGTTAACGATTTGTTAGAAGATGCATTTTCATAGATGACTTAGCTGACTACGTGTGTAACTATTAAATATATACTTATTCTCCATACTTTTTTGTTGAGTCAAATTTTATCATCATAAAAACAAATTTAAGATACCAAACATTAAAAAAAGGTCCTATAGAATAATACTAATAAAATTGAAATACTTATAAGTTATTTATTTATTTCATATACAGTTATCGTTAAACAATAATTTAATATATACGTATTATACTAAAATCGTTACATTGTTATAGTATGTCACAATTAAGATAAACATTTATAAAAAAATAGAGGTATTATTGACTTCTCAATTATATTTAATTTAAGGCAAGTCCCAACATTCATATCTAAATCACTTCTTCCCTCGGGTAAATTCAATAGTTAAGAAAATTTTGTTCTTTAGATTTATTTGCTCAACATTTAGGTTTATCTGTAGTTTTAGTTATTTGTTGAACCTTTTAGTTTTTGTTTTCATTATAACATTTTTCTTACCATTATCTATTTACATGTGCCTCATGACCACTCTTTACTTGGTTGGTTCTTTTTTCTTTCCTAGGTTTGTTATTCCCGTTGTATCTTCTCTTCAATCGCAGTTAGTTACCACCGTATGTATACTCAGAAATACCTACACTCAACACTGCATACTACTTCAACTTATGTGAATCATGTACAGTTTTATAAGTTAGACGAATCAGTAAAATTCACTTACTCCATTTATGAGTAACTTTTCTATTATCTAATGTCTTACAGAGTCACATGTGTTCAACCTTTGATAGAAGTTGAAAATTATAGATAAAAGACATTCATATTTCTTGGTCTAATAAAATTAAAATAAACCAAAAAAATAATGATACAAACTAAAACAATAGATTGCACTAGAAAAGGATAACATTAAATTTTGTCATGATACATTAGAAAAGTGACTTATTTTATTATATTTAATTTGGTTCCAAATAGTCGAAAAACTCTAAGAGTTGTATCGCTTTTTTTTACTTAATTTACTTGTCTGTAGTTGTTTAAATCATACTTCATAGTTACTGAGACATGTTTCGTTGCAAGAAAAAATTAGTTATGCAGTCTTTCTCATTTTTTTGAGGGATTGTAGACTCATTATATCATGATATTCAAACTTAACAAAAAATGCATAAAAATAAATAAATTGTCCTACATAGTTTGATGACACCCAAGAGTGAATTATATCTATTCTATAATTAAGACATAGACTTAATCTCTTCTCTAACTAATAGTTTTCGATAATCTAAGTTATGAAAAAGATCCCTTCTTTTTATTTATTCTAAAAATTAGAAACTGAAACTGAATAATTTTTTGTTAACAGAAGTAGAATAAAGTATAGAAGAAACCTTGAAGACTTATAAAGATAGAAGAGCTTCAAGACTAAAATTTAAATTAGTTATAGTATAAAAAAATTAATTATATATAATTTTTATAAAGTAGTCTGTGAATGTACTTAGTTGAATGAATATTATATGTAAAGTGCATCCGGATATACGAATACAAGAATTATTCTACACAATTCTTTTAGAGTATATTTTCCTGGTAAACTAGTTCTGGGTAATATTAGAAATTAGATTCAGATGCCAATACACATTATGTGTTGTGTAGGTCCCTAGAGTATTCATAAAGGATTTGACCATAGTTTAAAGAGAAAAAGTATTTTCTGTAAACTTATGCACAAAAAAGTTTCCCGTATTGAAGTATTTTACGTTTATAATTTAAAAGTATCTCTAAATTAAGAAATCTTCAACAATGTCGTACATCAAATAAAAAAATCTTAACGAGCTCACTGTGAAAACATGTGTAGAATTTTCTTTTTAACATAACTGACGGACAGATTTTATAATAATAAACATTTTGGCAGCAATAACCTTCGAACTTAAATTTAGACACAAGTTATCGTTATATATTATGTAAATACCATAAGTACATTAAAATAGTAAGATTATAATAATAATTTAAAGAGAATAATTAGTCTTTGAACATTTATTTAGGTAAAAATTGCCGTAGGTAAATTATTTTATAACAATATTATTTAGGGCAATAATTCAAAGTTTATTGTCAAAAAACTACTAAAAAAATATTTTTAAAAACATAAATATACAGGGTTTGTACCCTTATTAGATCCAAAATATCTCTGCATTTTTCTAAAACCAAGTTAGTCTTATATACAACTCGTAGATACGCGACATGCAGCAAATAAAAATATAATTTATTTCTTATGGTTATATAAAAAATGAATACAAGTTCAGGTTAGTGAATTTTAACGTATAATGAATCAACAACGACAATGAAAACCCTAAGCGGTCCACGCCTCCGATATATAAGGGGAGCCCAATACAGACGTAGGCTATACTTTTGCGAAAGTTGTAAGTCCCGTCATCCTGCGCCAGGAATTTGAAGGCGTACACAAGCTCTTCAGTGGTCGTCCGATGGAAGTGATGTCCAACACCAACCCGATTCAAGGCACTTATGAAGAGGCAGCATCCGTCGAGAACATCCGCGCCCTAATTGCTGAAGCATGGGGCGACGTGCCAGAGCGAATATCCGCTGCAGATCGACTGATGCAAGAACGGTGGCCTTCCGAAAATCCAAACGAGGTCGCTAGAATCATAACCAACACTCGGAGAAAGGGACCAGGTGATGCACTTCTTCTTACTCAACTATACATGCTTTCACTTCGATAATTTACCAGTTGCGGCTGAAGGCAGTCGCATTCATGCATTTCCGGTTACGTAAAGATTAAATTATGTGTTAACACAGCCGATGAGATGATCCCTGATCGTAATTGGAGTAAGGTCGCCATTTGGAGAAGCTGCCAAACAGCCTTAAGACAACTCTTGAAGGAGCTCTCTCGACCCGCTCCGTATTACTAGATCCAAACACGAGACTTCACTATTGTCGGAATGGTTCACAAGTTCTTCGTGTTGATCCCTCCGAGAACACGGACCAGTACTTTGTTTGCAGTTGGCAGATTCTTCACTGATCCTCTCCTTGCCCGGGAAGATGCTGCCTTGGAGATGATCCGAGTCTTACTGAAGATCTCTGGAAAGCACCTTGATGATTACTACTACGATCTACTTGACGAGTCCCTCTTAGTAAATTATGAACTACAATGGCAGATCGGTGTGGTGAAGTCTAGCTACCGAGAGCTCCGTTCCTCATACAGGTACGTTCTCCAGTGAAACAACCCGGACTTGGTCGACTCCGACTCCGACTCTTCGTGATCATTTGGTAGCGTGCTACTGTCATCATCCACGCCTCGGCACACACAAGTTGAACCGCCAAATGTACACGCCGTAGACCTCTATTCAATGACCTAGTTCGAGGAGGTGGTTGTTTTTTCGTTTATGTTGTTCTAGTTTGTGTTATGTTTTACTTCGCTTTTTGTATTTTCAGAAGTACTTTTATTGAAGGTATGGACAGCGGTATCCATCGCCTACGAGTAAACTTGACTTGCTACTATAATTTCTTCCCCGAATGCATGATGTTAGGCGGTTAATTTTCAGTACGCTAAATTGGATATCCCAAGGAGCCAAAAAAAATAGAGGTATTTGCATACAAATTCAATACCAATTGTAGACCGTACTAAACAGTAGCTAACATGAACTGAGTTTTAGTGACACAGTTTTCACTGGGGATCATGTTTAACTTACTTTAACCTTCCATGATATGAATAAAGTATACTTTAGGCTGACAAACACACCGAACTTGGTTTTAAATAAGTAAATACGCACATTACGTTATGCATTATTTTTGGTCGTTTTAGTAAATATTAAGATACAGTGCATGATGCATGCTTCACGTACTTCGTTTATTTCGATTCTTAGTCAACAAATTCCTCTGTTTTGATTTGGTTGACTACCCCCAATTTGATAATTTTCCTAGGACACTAAAGAGCTTCTTGCTGGAAATAATTTATAAGAGTACTAAAACGAGTTGACAAAATAATAACAATCCGTAGATAATAACGTTGTTTCAAAGTTAATATCATTTCTATCAAATAGTACTATGCCATCTTACAAAAGTATTTACCGACTATAAGATGAAGTTATTTTATTCAACTTGGACGTGTAACGAATGTAACAGGGATCCAGGATAATGCATCGTTGTACATGAAACAATGATTTAAAGATAATCACGTTCGTTGAAGTTAGAAACCACTCTCCATCCATACAAATTAGGTATTGCACATGTTTTCTTTCGGTTTGGTAAGACTTGACGAAGCCTAATCGAGGAATTTCCAAATTCGGGCAAAACCCCCTATGAAACTCACTGCATATGAAAATGATCGCACATAATAATGTACAGCATAAAGCACAACAACTATTGCGATTGGCAAATAAAATGACTTACTCGCCAAAGTATAACTAAGATTCAGAATATCTGAATCAGCTGTAGAACAAAACGCAAGATTTTAACCGAATAGAAGTAAAACGATTACTTATTCATGAAGTTTGTCCAATACCTTCACCGTGACCTACACCCCTAAAAAACAAAATTTTACAATTCGGACAGACTAGAACATGCTCTTTCCTTTCAACGTGTTGAAAGAAACAAAATGGGAGTCGGAAGTAGCCTGTATAAATCTTTTCGGAATGTCTTGTAACATGAAGTTTCTCATTTTGTTGGCATATTTGACTTCTGAATTTCGGTAGTAGAAATTAAACTCCCTTGCACTGAGTGTATTGTCATGCTTTCCTCTCATCGAGCATGGCAGAACCCTGTATGAAAAAAATGAAAGATAATCAGTTAACTAAAAAATGACTTAGAGAATTCAGTAGCAAGGTTACGAAGTCACCCTCGCAACAGATGAGTAACACGAAAAGAAAAGAGGTAAACCTGGAACCTCGTTTACATTATTCATTAACACCCTAAACAATATACCTAAAATAGCCAAAACAGTTAAGTTGGATCAGAAACTTTCTACCAAACAGAATAAACAACCTAAATGTAATTTGAAAAAACCTAGAAAATTAATAACCAACCACAGCTATACAACTCTCCGTCCTTCAAAATTGTTGAAGTACAACCGGAAAAAGAATTAATAATAGAATTAATTACCTGCATAATGCCTACGAGTAACGCAAACAGCACCAACCCAAGACTTGCATGAACTGGGTGCAAATTTTAGGTCCGTTGACATGCGTGCCATCCAACAGATTCTGTCATAAGCTGAGTTGCAAGTGTCATAATCGGAATAGTGTTACAATATTCTTTCGTATATCACGTCTTAGTAAGCAACCAATTAAGTTACATTATATTTCTCAGCGGCCACCGTAGACGACTATAAAATTTGCACCTGATTTCGGAGGCTATAACATTCTTAAAACAATAACATAAGCAAAAATACTGTACACAGAACTCACTGGCCTTGTCACAGGGTCGTGAGATGTTGATTGATTTGAGCCATGAAGTCCCATCGGTTTCCCCTACGCTGTGACATCCAAGGTAATAGTACTTGCAATTTTGGTTCGCACGACTACAAAGTTTCTCACAACACCCGTCTTAACTGTACATTGATTGTAGATACCAGCATGTGCCTAACACATTTTCAATACATGAGTTTAAGAACAAGCAATAGAAATCGCAAAATTAAATGAATTTTAATTAGTTACTTACATGACTTGCTATATTTCTTCGGGTATTCTTCTTTAACCAACATGTGGGCACAACTCATTATTCTTCCCCCTCCTCCTCCAATAACTCGTGAATTGGGTTGTTAACATTTGTTAACATGAATTTTTTTTCCTGTTGCAAAATTCTGTTTAATAATCGGTTGACTCAAAAAAAATGCAACCACTAGTATCCTTTTAAAGTTGATGCATTCCTATTCTTTCCTAGAACGATAAATTTCTCCCGAGGAAAATAATATTTAATAATGGTGAGATCATTTTCCTGTGTTAATTGTTGATATCTAATTTAGTAGAAATTCATCTGAAGCATAATTATTTTTAAAAAACTGTTGAAAAGGACTATCAAATCCGATATCGTTAGAGGTTCCAGATGGGGATGGAATAAAAGTTAAATGGAACAAAAAAGAAGACGATAGTATTTGGCTGAATGGAAGTTGGTACAGGATTTACGAGTTATTTGTTCTTAAACTATGAGTATATTGTGGTTCTTAAGTATAATGGTGAATGCAAATATAAATTCGTAGTGACCCATACCGAGTGCTCCGGAGATTGATTATTCAAGTTTGAGAAGTTTCGAAAAAGATCACCCCCAAATGATTCGAAAAACCATTTCCCACATGGTAATGACCCTCATGGAAACTTCTCAAACTTGAATAACCAATCTCTGCGTCACTATAATGGATCACAACGGATTTAAATGGTGCTTCACCATTACACTTGGAAACCAAAAAATACTCCTGAGTTAACCCGAATAACTCGACAAC
Source organism: Arachis ipaensis (assembly GCF_059453495.1). Classification (NCBI taxonomy): domain Eukaryota; kingdom Viridiplantae; phylum Streptophyta; class Magnoliopsida; order Fabales; family Fabaceae; genus Arachis; species Arachis ipaensis. The sequence goes on from NC_142443.1 coordinate 22,579,404, forward strand.
TTTGTACCCACGTCCATTCTACCAAACACTAACATCTTCTTTCTTGCTCCATTTTACTTTTATTCAATCACCGGCTCGCACCTCAAACGATATCGGACTTGGGAACTCCTTTCCAATATTTCGTTAAAAAAATTGAAGCCACCGATCGAAATATGCCACGTGTGCTAAATTAAATATTAACAACCATGTAAGGTAAAAAGCATAACACACTATTACTAGGTATCTCGTCCACATGCGTTTTAAATTTTTTTTTTCATAAAACAGGAATGCTTCAAATTTAAATGGACTATCAGCGATTATATTGTTTTTCTTGACCAAACTATCTAATAGAATTTTACACAAGAAAAAAGCTTCATGTTAACACTAATGACACAACAAAAGCTATAATAGTACGCACCGATTCATGACGAGGACTAGGGAAGAACGAGCTGCGTCAACAAATATCGAAGAGCTGCTATTATTCAAGTTGCTCTTTGTGTGAATCCGTAGGGGCAGCGACGAAGCATACCAATGCGGTGGGACCGGAAGGTGTAGTTCACCTACCTAGTGTATGGACTCGTGACGGTCTCAAACCCCTCTTCCTGCGGCAGCAGGCACAACAGTTGATGCCGAGAGGGAACTTTACAAGCCAACGACCCTCGCATAGTCAAACACATTAGCTGTACACATTACGTGTAAAATAAAACGGAAAATGCGTCAATAGCAAACAACATACGGACAAGTTTCTAACTATTAATCTTTCAAAAATAGAATAGCAGATTCCTATCTCATCATTATTTTTTTTTCAAATATCTCAAAACTATATTTAACATCAACCACAAGCACTGTACATACATGCGGGTTATAAACGAACAAAGCGAGCAGGCATTACCAGTCTGTAATTTTCCAAATCTTACCTCATTCCTACAGTCCAGCAAATCAGTTCAAACACGCAGCAATTTATAAACTCAAGAGATCCCCCCGTGTAACAATAACAAAAAAGGCCAAAACCGAATGGCACAGCTAATTTGACCAGTGCATTAGCTTATGAACAAAGTCCTAATACATAAGCATAAAATGCCTCCTCTAGAAATTGAATGCATACAGTAACAATGTGTAAATAACACAAGCAAGATACAGTTACGATCCAACTCGTTCAACAGTCCTCCTCGGACGTTTTCGACCCAACCAATGGTTAACTTTCAATTTTCCAAATAAGTAATCACCCTAAAGAGATGAAGTTTAAGTTCGCACCTGCACATATTTGATTCACAAAATTTGACCACATCCATAGCTTTACACAATAATGTTCAATATCAAAATCTACACAACATTGTTCCACATTAAATTTCACCTAGCTGTTTCAATCCAAATATACAGAAGAATTCGAAGTACTTAAATGAAGCAGAAAATTTCAGTTATCAGAGGACATCGACACAGGGACCGGCAACAAACTCAGGGTATAAATTAAAACTTTCATAAATGACGGCATACATGGAGTTGTACAGCGATGAGCACAAACAACGTCACGAACAAAACAAACAAACGATAACCCTAACATACACCTGACATATACAAAAATGATGATGGTACCTGCTTAGTAGCCATCTCCATCTCACAGATCATATAGTCCACTATCTTATCTATTTTTAATCATACTTTGCCATATGTGGTTTCACCAGAATTATCACTAGAAAGTGCGCTACAAATATGGTAACACAGATAAAAATGAACAAGTTGGACATTATCATTCAAAAAATGTTTCAAACTCAAAACTCGCATTCTGTATAGTAATAATAACAATAAACATAGTCATTAGTGAATGAAATCATACACAGATACAAACTCAAAAGAGCAGAAACCATCATACCCACACCTCTATTGTCATTGTAGATTTGCACGCCTCGATTAACCAAATCGACCACCACTTGCTCAATCGAAAAGATCTCTATTCTGAAAAGTACCTATTCCGCCGTGTATTAAATCTCCTGAGTCCGCATCCAAGAACCCCTGTAAACCACATAAAATTAGAAAACCCTAAACCATGAGATTATATAAAAAATCAAAATAAAAAGGAAGGCTGTGGTGAATTTAACAGCACCTGACTATTGCGGGACCTTGTCTAGTACTCAATAAGATTTTCCTTAGGGGCTTCCGGATAGGCAACGTATACAGCTTTACCCGAACGGTAGTCACCACAATAACAGTCGTGATTTCATCCACCTTATCCAAACCTGATATCTGAATCAATCAATCAATACATAAAAAATGAAACTCACGATGTTTCAAACCAATAATGAATAAACTCACACATTGGAATTGGATAAGATAAGGACAACGACTTACGAGGAACATTGGAAGGCGTGACATGAAAAGAGGGGTCCACGACTCTGATTCTACTTGTGTTGAATTAGGGTTAGGGTTTTCTTTATTTCTTACCCGAGCCTGCAACCTTGTGGACTCCACTAGTTTTTTTCCCAACTATTGGGCTCAGCCTAAACAACGATAGCGGAACAAAAACCCCAGCCCGCCTAACCCAATCCCTTACCTTAGTGAAAACGACGCACAAAGGTGGTTGTTTCCATGGCTGCCGCTAACCAACCATCGCAGCTCCTCCCTCTGATTCATCCTCCAGTGTGGAGTCAGGCCTTTATGACGTTCAGCTGGCCCGCAAAGTTCTGTACCGGACAACGACGATGTCTTCCGCAGTGTCCACTAACGATTCTTTGATTTTGGCGGTCGTTCTCCTTCCACTCGCCCAACGGACCTGCTTCAACCATGGTTTCAATTCCAACCACCGAATTCACCATAGCTTGCTGGTCTACCTCGCTCCCTCGGCGCTGCTGGTTGCTGTGACCGGCCCTGGTCAGTGAGGCTAATTTCTTCTCATGTCATTCTCTTTGTAGGCCACTCATGGCCCAAAACTAAAAACTAAAACAACGGCCCAGTCCACTAACTAAATTCACTATCGGATCTGTAACATCGGCTGCAGCTTCCATTAGCAGGCTCCGTCACCCACCAAGGCAGACAATGTTACAGGGCTCTGCCAAGCCTATTCCCAGCAACCATCATCCTTGCCACTTGTCAACACCTCCTTGCATCTATATGCATAAATCTGTACCTTATAATTGACCTTTAATTTTACTATTTGAACGGTTATCACTTTGAACTATACCCAATCGAAACTATTGTTTAACTTGCTCATTGTTAAGGACCAACATAGTAACTAATTGCATTGCGGTTGCTCTACAAATTGAAGCTATTGATAGATAAAGTTAGCACCTGTTCCCAAAACATTCTTTTACTAGTTCTGTCTTCTATGTGTTTTCTTGTTCTTCTTTTTTAATTAATTTTGTAATTTTTTTTCCAATGTAAACTTCAGGCTAAAAGGCAAGCGGTGGTGGTGAATTATTATGATGACTAAACCAAAAAAGACCCTTTTTTTTGTTATTAGTAGAAATTAAAAGATTTTAAAATAATAATTTTTTATTTATAAAAGTTGAACTGAATATGAAGTAACCTTTTTTTTAAACTGAACTGTTTATATAAAATATAAATTAATATTTTTATTTTTGTTAAACCAACTTGTGCTTGTTTCTGTGAGGTTCTAAAACATTTAGAAAGATAAAGCAAAACAGAGAAATTAAATTTCTTTTGTAGTTAGTCAGTCTCAACTCGCAAGTTTTTTTTTTTTTTTTTTTCTTGACGTACACAAACTCTCAAGTTTGAATCATTAGTAAAATTTTTCTTAGATATTATTATTATCTGTTATGTACTTATAACGTGCAAACTTTAAGACATAGTATTATAAGTTTATAACAATAATAATGGTAAATTTGGTATTGTTTCTGGAACATGTTTAGAGAAATTAAATATGATTTGTTATTTCAGTATCCTGTTAGAAAACTTAATCTATCTGTCCATCTACACTTTAAATTAATTATATGAAGATGATTATTCATTGTCAATTGTAGGTTATGTTCTTGATGTTTGCTTCGGAAAATTGTATGATTTGAAAATTATTGGAAAGAGATTTGAATCCACACAGTATAAAAAAAATTTTAATTTTAGAAAATTAGCTAAATCAACTATTAAAATACTTATGTTATCAAATATATACCTAATAATTTTAAAAAACTTTGGAGGGCAAATCCCCCTCATTGCCCCTATTAAGATCCGCCCTTGAGTGTAAATTGTTATAAAACATTCACACCTATAAAAATGGTGTAAATATATACCTAACAAGTGGTGACCTACTGTCTAAAGGTGGTGTGAATATTTTTGATGATGTATACCGTACCATAAACATTTTTCTTTAAATTTTGGTAAAAAAAAAGGGGGGGGGGGGGGCTTTGTTGAAGTGTTGTGTTTGTATTGGGACAAATTGAAATAATAAGTAAAAGATTACAAGAATTTAAATTTATTGTTGAAGCATAAATAGATTGCTATTTTGAGAGATATATATTCCACCTTTATACTTAGTTGTTAATGGGTTAATATATAATAATATTTTCTTAAACAATCATGTTTCGTATATATTAAAAATAAACCAGTTATTGAATTAATTATTCGTATAAAATACACATTAAAAATAAATTAAATAATACATGTATTTATATGTACATTATATAATAACTGATTTTTTTGTAGTACATCATATTTTTGTCTCCCAAAATACAATAAACTAATGAATTATTTAAATGGCAATGACTACATTTTTTTTTTTTTTTACTTTTATAAGAACTTGAAGAATAATAAAATTTGTGAAGTTTGAGACCATATTTGTGAAGAATGGATAATAAACTTTCCTCATGATTTTGGCCATATTTATATAGAAACAATCGTGAAACATGATCGACAGGCACGTGACATCATGTCCAAAAGTGTTGTGCATGAACTATATTGTATGTGTCTTTGGGCATTGGGCATATTTATAGAAGCAAATCAAGCAATTATGTAACATCATTGACTAACGAGCACATAGCTGATAGCACGCATCATGTCCAAAATGTTGTGCATGCTTAAACTATATATTGTGTCTCGTTATTTTAAAAAATTAATTTTAATGTACTCATATTTTACATGATTATTTAAATAGATTTATAAGTTTAAGAGCAATTCTAGTAGAATATTTTTAGAATATTACTTTTATTTAAGAAAATTAAGTTAATTTGAAACTAAAATTTGTATTGTATTTAATAGATGAAATAAGATGATTTTACTTTAAAGAAATGACATCACATTAATAAAAAATTAATAAAAGTTTGTCATTTATATAATTATTTTAATAGAATAACTAAAATAATATAAAATTCAAATAGAATTGTGACTATAGAGTTATCAAAATTAACTCGATAAAGTTAATGAGTTACTGTGTTAATAATTCAACCAATGAGTCATTAGTCGAACCATTTCATTAGATAATAATTAATAAATAAATATATAGAATTATAATAAAGTTTAAATTTAAATAATAAAAATGAATAAATACACTATTATTGAAGAATAAAAATAATATTTTATATTATTTGATTTTAAACAAGTAATATATAAATTTCATTGCTTACGTTAAATTATAAATTACAATGAAATACTATATAATTTAAACTAATAGAAACAACTTTAAATGTAAATGTTGAAATTTAAAATTTGATACTTTAAATTAGATTATAAAAAAAATTGGGTAAAGTATATTTTTTGTCCGTGAAATTTGGCAAAAATTTTAAAAATATCTCTAAGTTTTATTTTGTTTCAATTTTGTCCTAAAAGTTTTCGATTTGTATCAAATATACCCTTGACGGCTAAATTTTCAGAAAATTTAAGACCAATCAAACAATAATGCATGAAAATTATGCTTGATTTGCTTTTGTTGAGGGTTGTTCTTATGAAATTGTTTTTGAATTGGTCTTAAATTTTTTAAAAAATTAGCCATCAAGGGTATATTTGATGCAAATCGAAAATTTTTGGGACAAAATTGAAACAAAATAAAACTTAGGCGTATTTTTGAAACTTTTGTCAAACTTCTTCGGGGACAAAAAATATACTTTATCCTAAAAAATTTAAATTTTAATATTATATTTGACAAATTTAAAATTTAAAATACTAAGGTAAATTATGTAGCAACATCTAAAATTCAAAATACAATAATATTTAATTTTAAATACTAAATCTTAATTTAATATTATTTAAGATATACTAAATTATAATTTAGAATTAAATACTATGTAATCTAAATTAATAGATATAATTATAAATATAAATGTTAAAATTTAAAATTTGATAGTATAAATTAAAGAGGAGTGCTACACATACAAGTCATTTAGTTTACAAGTCATACAAGTTGGGAGAAACTTAACAAAAAGCACGCTGACCCATATACAATTTTCATGGCGTGCTTCGCGTTTCTCCTTCTCCTCCTCCTCTTCCTTCTTCTTCTCCTTCTTCTTCTCCTACTCTTCTTCTTCCTCCATGAAAACGAGTTTTTTGCCAAATTTGATCTCCTTCGTGCGTTCTCTCTTTGCCTTTTCATTCGTTGTTTTATCTGCGTTTATCACTGGTATTCTTGCTTCATTTTTTTCGATTTTCATGGTTTCTGAAATCAAGCTTTGAAATCATTTTGAAGATAATAGAACTTCAGAAATACACCCAAACGATTACAGAAATACACCCAACCGATTACAAAAATACATCCAAATGGTTACAGAAATACACTCAAACGGTTACAGGAATTCACCCAAACGATTATAGAAATACACCCAAAAGATTACAGAAATACACTCAGAATTTAAAAAATACACCCAAAGGTTTTAAAAAATACACCCAAAATTCGTTGAAGTACATCTTATGTATAATTCAGAACTCTTCCTCTTCTTCCTCCTCATCTTCTGCTGTTTCTTCTTCTTCATTTTCTTATTTCATATTCTCATAATTCTTTTTGGGAGGAAAAAATCAAACAAAAAAGAAAAAAATACATAATGTTGCAAAATAAAAAAAAAAACGAGGAGAAACATGACGATGAAGATGAAACACTTCAAAAACGAAGAAGAAGAAGAAGAGGCACGGAAAAAGAAGAAGAAAGAGAAGAAAAAGAGGAGACATGGAAAAAAAAAAGAAGAAAAAATAAATGACTTATATGACTTGTATGGAAACGCTTGTATGTGGAGAATTTCTCTATTTAATCAGATCTTTAAAAAAAATGAAAAGATGGGAACAAGGATGAAAAGGGTGGAAGTAGCACGTATGTGGAAGGGAAAAGGTGGAAGGATAAAATGATGTAAAGTAATTAGTGGAATTAAAGAACAGGGATATAAAATGATGTAAAGTAATTAGATTGAAGATACATTTTGTCTTTACATGATAAAGAACAGGGATATAAATTTGTCTTAGTAAACACATGCAAAGAGATGCACCCTTTTCGTCTTTGTGACATACATTTGCCTTTGCACGTCCCACTCGAAAGGGTCAGGGGCGGATTTAACCTTCTAAGCAATTTTTCTTTAACGATGGATGAAGGGTAAGTTTCGTACCCAATTCCCTTCAGCGGGCTTCAGGGCGCTTTTTTTTTTTTTTTCTTTTAATTTCAATTTTTTCCTGAGTTGTAGTTACCTTTATTTTTTTTTTTCTTTAGTGTTCTAGTTATATTATGGATAAAGTATTAAAAAGTAATTTTTAATTAATTAATTATTAGTTAATGTTTTTATAGTAAATTTATTTTTAATTCTCATTTTTTGAAAAAATTAGAGTTTAATGTTTACTATTTAAAATTTAAGAACAAATATAATTTTAAAAAAATGATTTATATTTGCTAACAACATGATTCTCTAGTCGAATTATTAAATTATTACTAATGAGTCAAGCCCCAACATGCAGTGTCAAATTAATGAGTGATACCTTAAGGGAAAGTACATAATAGAGAAAGTAGATAATAGAGAAATTGGTGTATTGACCCATGAACTTTCCTCCGCCCCTTCCCCTATATATACATGGAGTGGAGAAAGTGGTCCCCCCTCCCCCTATATATACATGGAGTGGCCCTTCCTTAAGGGAAACATAGAACATAGATAGAGAAAGAAATTAAGGATCGATCGCAAATGCATATCAATATTCCATTGATGAGGTCAGTTAATGATAGTTCAAACTCACATACATATATCAACATACTAATCCATAATTGTCGTGTTTCTTCCTTTTAATTTGCATCCACAAACCGTATTCATTCATTATTATATTCTAAGCATTTCTCTAATACTTACAACTTACTACTACTTACTACACACCACTACTGCCTTCATCAGATTATTCAAACTAAATGGACCTTTTTTTTTTATCATAATGATATAAATCTGCTTTTTCAGGGAGGAGGAAGAGGTGGAAAGATTCAAAGAAGTTGGAGAGTTTCTTGACAAGTTCTTCAAATCTTTGTTTTTGATCATTGCTTTCATGGCCACTGCTGTTGGTGAAGACTTTTCCAAAAAACACTCCATTGTGATGAAGTTAATGGTTCTCTTGGTGTTGTTGTACTTCTTACTCTGTTTATTGGGAACAATGCTTCGAAACAAGATCGAATGGTTTTCAAAGATGCTATTCTGGATGATATTACTGATAGCATGTTTCTTCAATTCTGGTTTTGACCATTGTATCTTTATTCGTTGCTCTCTTGGCTTCTGTCTTGTGGGTTGGAATTCTTGGTGTCAGTGGTTATTACAATGCTTCAGAGCTTCATCAATTATTTGTTTCTCCCATCACATATACATTCAAGAAATTGGTTGAGAGCTACAGTCGAAAAAGTACAAGTTTGCCAGTCTAAAATGTTCAGTATGAACTATGAAGTATGCATTCTTTGTAAGAAATGAAATATATATATAAAGTGATTGATAAGAAATGAAAAAAATATACAAATTTTGTTATTTATATTATAATAAAAAATATACAAGAAATATATGTACAAAAGATGATTAAAACGTATAATTTAGATTTCATTTATATTTCCAATTTAATTATATGTAATTAAATCATTTTAGACACTTATTTAGTTTGTAGTATCTAAATATATTTAGATTTCATTTATATTCTCAATTTAATGTGTGTAATTTCAATACAGAAATAAGTATATTTTTAACAGAAAAGCTCTACATCCATATAATTTTTTTATTCAAGCTATCCAAGTAACTTCCTCCACACGCGCGTTCCCCCCTCTCTGAGTCGTTTGTTATACACGCGCCTCATATAACGTAAACCTTTTGCTGTGTGATAAACCTTTCTCAACGTAAACCTTGTTTTTTTCTCGTGTTTTCATTCTTCTTCTTTAACCTAATAAGCTTCGTTGTTCTCCTCTGTTCGCGTTTTCTTCTTCATCATCGTTCTTCTTCTTCTTCGATTTCTTCTTCAATTTACACTTCTGAATGGAATCAATGAATGATTCAACTTCAAATCAGTTGAATGATAACGATCTGGTTTATTCTTCTGAAACGAATGATGCTGATGAGGTTTGGATTGTTCAATTTTGAATCGAATTGAATGGAATGTGATTGTGAATTTTATTTGAATTGCATACAATGGACGTAATATTTGAATTGAATTTTTATTTTAGCTGTTTTTGACTCTGAATTGAATTTAATTTAATTTAATTGATAATATCTAAATTATAGACAGAGGTGTTTCGAATTTGCTTTTGTATAATGCATTATGTTTTGTTCAGTAAGTACTATACAATCCTTTCACTGTGAGTAACTGTTCGGTTCGGTAAGCATAAATGAGTCTGAATTTATTTTAATACACTGAATTATGTTTCGTTCACTCAATACTCGTTCACTCAGTACCCTAAAGTTGTTTCACTATGAGTATGTGTTCGGTTTGGTGAGATTAGAGGAATATATAATGTTTTATGTTTTATTCACTAAGTACTAAATAATTGTTTCACCGTAATGATGTTTTCGGTTAACCATGCAGATCAGATGTGTTGTGGATGAAAAATTTATCCCAAAGGTGGGGGTGATTTTCAAGACACTAGAAGAAGCTGAAAAGTTCTACAAACATTATTCGAAACTTGCCAGTTTTTCTACCAAAATTAGGAATACAACTCGGGACGGAGACAAGATTAAGAATCAACTAATTGTATGCACCAGAGAGGGGAGGTGAAAATCCAAGATATCTCTAACTTTGAAGACAAATCCTTCAGTCAGGTTGAACTGTCCAGCCAGAATTTACATACACATAATGAAGGATGTTAGTCTTTGGATAATTTCCAAAGTTGTTCTGAATCACTCACATCCTTGCTATCTAGATCGAGCAGAGATGCTCAAACAACACAGGGATCTTAGCATGTTTGTGCGTTGCACTATCGAAACTAACAAGGAAGGTGGAATTAGACCAAGCAAAACTTATCAATCCTTTGTGGCAGCAGCTGGCAGCCATCGTGAACTCAGTTTTATAGAAAAAGACGTGAGGAATTACATCACAAGAGAAGTACGGAATATTTCTGAAGAAGATGATGCCAAAGAATTTGGGAAGTACCTACTAAGAATGAAAAAGAAGAACCAAAATTTCATCTTTGAGCTCAACCATGAAGGCAATCACTGCATTAAACATGCATTCTAGGCCGATGCAAGAAGCAGGGCCGCATTTGAGTATTTCAGAGACGTGGTTTTATTCGACACCACCTATAACACAAACAGGTATTCGGTTCAGTCACATATATTTTCATGTTCAGTGCATGTACAACTTTCGGTTCATCACGTTCTGGGTGTGCTTATTTATGCAGGTACAATATGGTTTTAGATTCTTTTGTGGGCGTGAATCACCACACTTCTCGGATGCGCGCTGATGAAAAATGAGGACATCCAATCATTCAAATGGCTATTTGAGTGTTGGCTATGTTGCATGGGAGGGAAGGCACCAAAAGGCATTCTTACCGATCAATGCGCATCGATTCAAAGGGCAATTGAGCTGTGCATGCCAACAACAATTCACTGGTGGTGTATCTGGCACATCATGAAGAAGATCCCAAACAAACTAAATGGCTACAAGGGATACGAAGAAATTGAACAAGAGAAGAGCCATGTTGTTTGGAACTCGTACACAAAAGACGCATTTGACAGAAATTGGAATGATTTCCTCACAAAGTACGGCCTCGGAGGCAACAAGTGGCTCTAAGGTAACCGATGTTTGAATTTGAATTATTTTCATGTCGTTAAAACGTGCGCAAATTTTGGTTCACTAGTGCTTACATTTTTGGTTCATGTTGCAGAGCTGTACGAGGATCAGCATATATGGATTCCAGTTTACTTGCATCATCCCTTCTGGGCCGGGATGAGAAGCACACAAAGGACTGAGAGCATGCATTCATTTTTCAACAAGTTCATCACACGCAACAGCTCCTTGAGACAATACATGAAGTAATACGACAATTGCCTAGCAAGTAGAGAGCATAGAGAGAGAGAATTTGATACTGCAGATTTTCACACCGTGATACCATGTGCAACAAAATCAGCAATAGAGGCTCAGTTTCAAAACGTGTATACCCACGAGAAGTTCAGGGAAGTTCAAGCACAATTCAGAGGAAAAGTGAACTGCATCACAAGATCAATGCATTCAACCCTAGGTTTCACAACATACGAAATCGTAGAACAGGTTTCTAACTCGACATTCAATAAATATTTGGTCACCTATGACACAGTATCACGAGAGGTAAAGTGTCAGTGCTTGTTGTTTGAGTCAAGGGGCATATTGTGCCGCCATTCCCTGAGCATCCTAAGCTTCGAGCGAGTGGATAACGTGGCACCGAGATACATACTGGAACGCTAGAGCAAGAACATAAAGAGGAGACACACAGACATCAAGAGCAGCCAAGATGAGCCTCTACTAGAGCCGAGAAGTAAAAGATTCGATGACTTGGTGTTTCGGTCGCACAATATATGCGAATTTGCATCCAAGTCTGAGGAGTTGACCAGAATTCTTCATCGGGCGTTTGACATGGTAATGGCCGAGATGCAAGAATATCAAGAGAAAAGCAAAGAAAAAAGTTCATTATCCCATGAAGAAGCGACATTGAGTGACATGAACGACCTTCAAAGCCCGCCATGCGTCAAAACAAGAGGCCGGCCCAAGAACAGACTTGGATCAAACCTAGAAAAAAAGATCTCAAATTCCACGAAGAAAAAGAAAAAGACAGCTCAAACTGAGGTAAAATTGATTTGCTTTTGATTAAGAAAAATTCATTTGTGCATTTTGCTAATATACGATTTTATTTTGTCTTTTGCAGTTGAACCTTTTAGACTGTGAATCAACCATTGAGCCAAGCTCCAGCCTTTACAATGCACCAGATATGAATTTTTCCAGAGAGGATTATAGGAGTTTTAGTTTTTATTAATATAAATATCAGAGTTCAGGTGTTTTTGAAACTAAAAACTGATATATGCAGTTTTTCGATTCGTCTAGTGATTAATTTCTAAGGAATATAAACAATGAAGAGGTTAATGTTGAATAATTAGAATTTGTTCTAAGAAACGAAAATCAGGTGTAGTGCTAGTTACATTTAAACACGTTTTACGTGTGATTAATTAAACAAAAATTATTAAAAAAATATAAAAGAGTAACATAAATATTTTTAACTTACATTGGTGGAGTTTCAAAACTCTTTCTTGGATGGATTTTCTTTTTTCTAAAATATATTATAAAAAAAGATAACAAATTAAAATTAGAAACCTAGATTAGGGGCTATTGTTTAGGATTTTAGGGTTTAGGGTTATGGTTTAGGGTTTAGGGTTTTAGGGGTTTAGGGTTTATGGGTTCAGGGTTTATGGGTTCAGTGTTCATGGTTCAGGGTTCAGGGTTCGGGGTTCAGGGTTCATGGTTTAGAGTTTAGGATTTAGGGTTTAAAGTTTAGTGTTTGGGGCTTAGGGTTTAGGGGTTTGGGGTTAGGGTTTACGGGTTTAGGGTTTTGGGATTTTAGGGATTTAGGGTTTATGGGTTCAGGGTTCAGGGTTTAGTGTTCATGGTTCAGGGTTTAGGGTTTAGGGCTTAGGGTTTAGTGTTTAGTGTTTAGGGCTTAGTGTTTAGGGGTTCAGTGTTTAGGGGTTCAGGGTTCAGGGTTTTGGGTTTAAGGTTTTAGGGGTTTAGGGTTTATGGGTTCAGGGTTCAGGGTTTAGTGTTCATGGTTCAGAGTTCAGGGTTTTGGGTTTAAGGTTTCTAGGGATTTAGGGTTTAGTGTTTAGGGATTAGGGTTTAGGGGTTAGGGCTTAGGGTTTAGGGATTTAGGGTTTAGGGGTTCAAGGTTCAGAGTTTTAAGGGTTTAGGGTTTAAGGGTTCATGGTTCAGGGTTCAGTGTTCATGGTTTAGGGTTTAGAGTTTAGGGTTTAGGATTTAGTGTTTAGGGTTTAAGGTTTAGGATTCAGGGTTTAGGGTTTAGGGTTCAGGGTTTAGTGTTTAGGGTTTAGAGGTTAGGGCTTATGGTTTAAGGGTTCAGGGTTCAAGGATTCAGTGTTCATTGTTCAGGGTTTAATGTTTAGGGCTTAGGATTTAAGGTTTAGTGTTTAGGACTTAGGGTTTTGGGGTTAGGGCTTAGGGTTTAGGATTCAGGGTTTAGGGGTTCGGGGTTCAGGGTTTTGGGTTTATGGTTTTAGGGGTTTATGGGTTTAGGGCTTAGGATTTAGAGGTTCAGGGCTTAGGGTTTATGGGTTCAGGATTTATGGGTTTAGGGTTTATGGGTTCAGGGTTCAGGGTTCAGGGTTTAGGGTTTAGTGTTTAGGGCTTAGGGTTTAGGGTTTATGGTTTTAGTGGTTTAGGGTTTATGCGTTCAGGGTTCAGTGTTCATGGTTCAGGGTTTAGTGTTTAGGGGTTACGGTTTAGGGCTTAGGGTTTAGGGGTTAGGGGTTAGGGTTTAAGGGCATGGTTCAAGATTTTGGGTTTAGGGTTTTATGGGTTCAGGGTTCAATGTTCATGGTTCAGGGTTAAGGGTTTAGGGTTTAGGACTTAGGATTTAGGGTTTAGGGCTTAGGGTTTAGGGGTTCATGGTTCAGGGTTTAGTGTTCAGGGGTTCAGGGTTCAGGGTTTAGGGTTTAGGGTTCAGAGTTTATGGTTTAGAATCCAAGGGTTCATTTTAACTTGCTTTCGATTAGGTAAAAATTCAATTGTGCATTTTGCTAATATACAAATAATTATGTTTTTTTGTAGTTAAACCTTTTAGTCGCTTGATGGGGAAAAAATCGTCGGTAAAGATTTTCACAAAGATATAGTCGCGTTGCAAGTATAGTTCTAAACCGACAATTAAACCTCAATCAAATTTAAATAGTTTGTCACTTAAGCAAACCCAATCAAATCAACCGAAGTATTTAAACCTCGGGTCGTCTCTCAAGGAATTGCAGGGAAGTGTATTTACAATTGGTTATAGAAAGGTATTTTTGGGTTTTAGAATAAGGAATGAGAAAGTAAATAACAAGGAAATAAAATAATGACTAAGAAAAGTCCTAGCAAGGATTGATAATTAGAAGTCCTATCCTTGTTATCATTGTCAATTGTGATGGTAATTACTTTTTGCTTCCACTTAGTTAACCTCTAACAATGAAGGAAAGTCAAGTGGATAAAATCAACTTAAGTTCACAAGTTCTAATCGAAGAATAGAGTTAGTGAAACTTAAGCCAACTAGCAATTTTCAATTACCAATCAATAAAAGAGTTTTGATAACTCAAGAGTCTCTAACTAATCAATCCAAGTTAAGAATATAAAAATCTAGTTAAAAATCCTCCCAAGCATTTTATCAAACACTTGGAAGGCACAAAATAAAAGCATAGAAAAGTAGTGAGGGAATGTAAAATCTAAGACTAACCCAAGCAAAGAAATAACAATAACCACACAATTGAATAATAAGAAATATGAAGCACAAATTGCATTGATCAAAATTGAGAGTAACACATGACTCATAAATCAAACTAGCAAAATAAAAGAATCAATAGTAGAATAGATAAGCTAAAGTGATTGAACAAATAGAAGTAGAAGAAACCCAAATTGAACAAAGTAGAAATCTGAAATCGAGAAGAACTAGACCTAAAAACCTAAAACCTAGAGAGAGGAGAGAGCCTCTCTCTCTACACAACTACATCTCAAACCTAACTAATAAGAATCAAAGTGTGAATGAATTCTTCCTCCATTCTGCCTACTCTGCAGCCTCTAATCTTCATTTTCGGGCTTGAAACTGGGCCAAAAATAGCCCAGAAATCGCCTCCAACATTTTCTGCTATCTGCAGCCCGTGACGCTTTGTCACGCGTACGCGTCGCTGCCAGCTTCTCAAAACTTCATCTTCTTGTGTTCCTTCCATTTTTGCATGCTTCTTATCCATCCTCTAAGCCATTCCTGCCCTTTAAACCCTGAAAACACTCAGCAAACATATCACGGCATCGAATGGTAATAAGAAAGGATTAAAATTAGCTAATTTAAGGTCAAAGAAGCATGTTTTCACTCATAGTACAAAATTAGGAAGGAAAATGTAAAACATGCGAATTATGTGAATAAGTGTGAGAATAATGGATAAAATCTACTAAATTAAGCACAAGATAAACCCTAAAAATGGGGTTTATCAATCTCCCCACACTTAAATATTAGCATGTCCTCATGCTAAGTTCAAAAGAACTAAAAGAGTGAAGGCAAAATGGTAGAACTTATGCAATGCAACCTATCTAAATACAAGCTACCTACATGTATCATGCTATTCTAATTACTATATATATATATATATATATATATATATATATATATATATATATATATATATATAAGCATATATGTGGTCAAAGTGAATCAAATTTCCAAGAGATCATATATGCACAATCAAGGGCTAAATCAATCATATCAAAGCACATTCACAGTTGAGTTGAGTTAATCAAAAGAATTTCTGTACAGTGTGTTTGCAATTTTCAGTTCGACCAGTATATTAATTTCGGTTCACTGTGTTTTTTGGTGTTCGTAATGTTTTGGTAAATACACTGATTGTAATCACTGAGAACCTGAAATAAAACAACAACCAAACAGTTCCAACAGATATATAAATTAACATATCAGATGAGTAATCCATCTTGAATCAAATATAAATATTAACATTTGATATATACATTGATATTAAGAATAGATATATACATTAACATTTACATTAATATTGACATATGTACATTTGAAAGAAGCATTGTTTGCTTTTTTAACAAGTTAAATAAAATATTGTTAATTATAACCAGTCAATCATAGTATATGTGTTATTTACTATCTAAATCCCATATGTGAATTTACAATAAGGGCTAGAGAGGACCGCAGATGGCTTTGGGAGTCTTATTGCTTCAGATTCCCAAATCACTTGGTCTCTGATTTTGTTCATTTCGTGCAACAGAACATTCGGACCATATTGGTACCTGAAGTCATCAATCTCTTCCTACATTTCAATTGAAAGGAATTAGTTACATAAGAAATGAACCCAACTAAAATAAGAACAATATCATTCAAAGTCATAGTTATACTATAAAAATGCAATCACAATAACCTTGAACACATTAAATATCAAGTAAATCAAAATCACAAAGGTCACCGAACCGAACAATGTTCATGTGGTGAATAAATGGTGATTAACTTTGAATAAAAAAGAATAGTATTTCTCCATGCAAAAGAAGTACTGAACAGAGTAACAACCAATTTCAAAGTCCTAGTTAAACTATCCACTCAACTGAATGAAATTAACAACAAATTTCATTCAAAGCCTTAGTTATACTGTAAAAATAAAATCACAGTAACCCTAAACCCCGAACAAAGTAAAAGAAGGCCATTGAACCGAACATTGTTTATATGGTGAATAAATGGTGATCAAATTTCAGTCAACAAGAATAGTATTTCTCCATGGAAAAGAACTACTGAACAGAGTAACAACCAATTTCAAAGCCCTAGTTACGCTATTCACTGAACTGAATGAAATAAGAAAAGAAAGAAGTTTATTAATTTACAAAGTACTTAATTGTGTCTAAACTTTATATTTATATCTCTTTCTGCTTTTGATCTTTCGTGGACCAATTGTTTCGAGCCATTTCATCACGTATATTCCACAATCATAGCTAAGCAAGAATTGAGTATAATACGATTAACAGTATACAAAATAAAACACATTAAAAATAGCACTATAGAAGAGAAAGATTCTTACTCTGTACGTTGACCATTCAGTGGGATATACTCTGCTTCCTCTCCCAGTCCGACCTCTATTAAGGGTTCCGCTCCAGCGTACACCCTCATCTGGGAAATTATTAAACCCTGAAAGGGACACAAAAAGTAAATAAAGAGAAGCAAAAATAGTGAACCAAACTCCTCTCATCTACTGAATAATTTGAAAAATTTACAACAAAATAACTTACAACAAATTTGTTCAGTTTCACTCTTGATTCAGGTATATCTTTTTTCGGCTTATTGACAGGGTCAAGGACATAGAATTTCATTTTGTTGACATCAGCAATCCACAATCCACAATCACCAATGCGCTCCATTGCAAATTGGCACAAATAGCTGAAGTTTGGGAAAATGATAGAATATTTCAGTCGAAACAATAGCAAACAAGATAATTATCAAAGAATTTTTAGAAATTACAACTTACAAATGGATGCAATGTAAGTTTTCTTTTGTCAAGAAACTGGCGGTGGTGGGAATACTGCTCAATATCAAACCTGTAAGCCTTGTTTGTGCTTTTATCAGTGTAGTCCACGCCATGTGTTCCCAACATAAAATTCTGCAAAATAAACATCAGTTAAATCACATTTCCACCGACCCGAACACAATTCATATGCTGAATAAAAGGTGAAAAACATTCAATCATGCAAAAGAACTCAATAGAAAACATAACAATCAGGTGAATCAATATTAACATTCCCACTGAACTGAACAGCAATCAGCAGGGAATAAGAAATTTAGCTTACCACAATATCCAGCGGCACAATGTATATTTGTTCCTCATACCGGCGAACTTTTATTTGGTTGAGAATCATGCTATGTATACTGACAACCTACATGAAGAAAATTTATGAGATATACTGTATAAGAGTATTTAGAAAAATCATTAACGTTAACGCAATTGGCAAAGAATTTACCGCGGCATGCACTGGTTCTTTGGGCATTAGAGACATGAAATATTCTCTTAACCCCTCGTAAAGTGCCTCATGTTTCAAGATGAATATTGTATCATATTCGTTGCTACTACCTTTTGTCGTTTTCACATGTGTCATCCAATGATAACTCTTTTCGATCCACTCCTTCGAGATTTTTATCTTTTTCTCCGGAGTTTTGAAAACTTCAGCAGCTGGTAAGGTTGGCTCGAAAGATGTTGCTTCAACAAACTTTAATGCTGTCATCACTCCAGCATCTACCACCGCCTCCGCTAGGATTTCAAGCTGTGAAACAGGCGGCTCAGAGGGATGAGTTGGTTGAGATGCTGGTGGACTTATCCCAAGGCTAAAGGAAGGCATGTCATCTTTCCTTTGCCTAAGTTGCTGTTGTTTTTTGGCAGGGCTGCTGCACTAAACAGAAAATAGTTCAAAAACAACCCATTAAAATTACTAAAAAGAATTTTTATGTGCAACTTATTCATTATCAGAAACTTCATAGATATATTCATCGTTGATTAACTATTCAATAACGGAACTCATAACAAACAACGTAGGTTCTGGCTCCGTTTTCCTCGGTGAAGATATCTCGACAGTCTACTTTTCCAGTTCCGGAGGGCAGCTGTAAGAAACAGAAGAGATAAAACATACAATTAAAGCATGTAGTGAAGTGAAATTATCGGGATTTGTCTAAGCAGTAAAACTTACACATCAACATGTACTTCTTCTTCTAATTGCTGCGCTGTTGCTTCTTTGTTGGGCTGCTATTACGATTCCAAAGGGCTGGTGCATTAAATATTAAACATTTCAATAATTATCCCAAACTATTATCATATTCCATTAGAAAAAATAAAAAGTATATTAAGAGCCCACCGAACCAAATCCCGTTGATGCACTGAATAAAACATGATAAATAATGAAACAGCTAGAAAAGCATTGCTGCATGCAATCAGAATAACCCTAAATTCTGAACACACTAGCTATCAAGTGATTTAAAATAACCAAACCCACTGAACCGAAATTAAACAATGTGGTGAACAATGGTAAAACTTACAATTCAGGCTGTGCTACTTGTTGTTGTTGTTGTTGTTGTTGTGCCAGTGGTTCTTTGCTAGGCTGCTGTTGTGGTTCCCAAGGGCTGTTGCATTAAAGAGGAAGCAGTTCAATAATGATCCCAAACTATTATCATATTCTATTAAAAATAATAAAAAGTATTTTACGAGCCCATTGAACATAACAAGATTTATGTGGTGAATAAATATTTATAAACTTACTCTTCATCAGAGATTTGTTGTGTTTGACTTTCTGGATGGACATAAATAAAGTCATCATTGATTAACTCTTCCTGAAGAGAACTTGGAAGAGACAACACAAGAGGATTTCTAAGGAATGTAAATAAGGAAGAAGTTAATGTTGAATAATTAGAATTTGTTCTAAGAAACGGGAATCTGCACATTCAAAAACTCACATTTTCAAAGGTTCAAAATGAGTTTCTTATTGAACTTCAATGATTTATAGCTCACAATTGGGTGTAGCGCTAGTGATATTTAAACACGTTTTCTGTGAGATTAATTAAACAAAATATAATTACCTAAATCTAAAAGAGTAACATAAATATTTTTAACTTACACTGGTAGAATTTTTAAAGTCTTTCTTGGATGAATTTTCTTTTTTCTAAAATATTTTACCGTAGTTTCTGGGGTATTTTTCCTAAAAAAAAGATAACAAATTAAAATTAGAAACCAAGATTAAAAGCAGAGGTCTAGAAACACATGAAATTCATTTTTGAAAACCACCGAATCGAAAGTAAAGAGTGCAACGAACCAATTTACCTGGTATTGTCATGGGCATTTACACACGGTGTGGAGCTTCCCTGAGTCTGCAAGAGTGGTTCACTTCCGAGATTTACAGTCGGTAGTCTAACCAAGATAAATAAATATTAGTAATTGAATCCAGAGGAATTAGAAAAGGTTCTATCAATAGTTAGCAAAGAAAGAAAAATAACTTGGTAAAAGAAGGCGAATATTACGTCTCAGACAAATCATTTTGTGGCTCCATCGAGTCAAACTAATTCGGAGCAACCTTCGCTGTTTGAGCTCCATCATTTCTTTTCTTTGACCTCTTTTCTCTTATTGTCTCCAATGCTTGTCTTCTTCTTTCTACAGCGATGTCTTTTATTTATTCAGATCTAAAAGTTCATAAAATAAGTTTGAAGAAACCTAAAACGAAAGCATCAATAAAGTAAAAGAAAATATGTTTCGAGAAACTTACTGCTTGTCAGATTGTGTTTGCTTTTTTGCCACCCTTTGCAGTTGTTTTCTTTTTATTATGGGCGTTTTCTCAATTTTTTTTTTTTTTGCAACACAGACAAAGACATTGAATTTATATCAGAGAAAAATATAAGTAAGAAAAAGACACTAACAATCTAGTGAACGAAACTGACAGACACCACTGAACCGAAAGAAATTCATACGCCGAACAAACGTGATAGTCATTCAATCATCAAGAAAAATATTTTTAGATACTTAACTAGCATGCATAAACAATTTTAAGCAAGGAAATACAAAAACTAAACCAGATGAATATCATACAATCATATAAATGAACATCACCCAATACTTACTGGCTTTTAGATTTGCTTGTGCCCTCTGAATCTGTCGGCACATGCTTTCTTTTTTTGCTTTGTTTTTTAACCACCTTCTGTGGTTGTTTTCTTTTCTTTATGCCAGTTTTTTCAATTTATTCTACTCTGCAATACATAAGAACAACTTTAAGTAAATGCAAGTTAAATGAAATCAATATGAAGATCAAACTTACTAGTTTTCAGATTCATTTTTGCTTTTTGAATCCGTTGGAGTGCTTTCATTTTCAGTTATTGTTTCTGAATCCGTATCAACAAGCTTTTATTTTTTAACCACCCTATTTTTTCTTGTTCTCTTTGCTAGTGGTGTTCTGTCGAATTTGAATTCAGTTTCAGATTCAGAAAATCTTTCTTCTTCCGAAGAAAAATCCAGATCAATAATTTTCTTTTTTTTCTTTCTTTCCTTTTTCCTTCTTATCTAACTTCTTTGTTTTTTTTTCTTCCTTCTTTATATTTTTTCTGTACAGAAGTCCCTAAAATAGAAATTTATTTAATGAGAAATACAGTAACAATCAGCTGAATCAACATTAGCAATCCACTAAATCAAACAATAGTAATGTGCTGAATAAAACCCCATAAAATGTGATAATTATTTAATGATCAAAAAAATATTTTTGCATGTAAAAGAACTCAATTGAAAACACTAACAATCAGGTGAACCAAACGAATCAGATCCACCGAACCAAATAAGATTCATATGGTGAATAAAACGTGACAAATATTTAATAATGAAGAAAAGTGTTTTTGGATGCACAAAGATTTAAATGAACACACTAACAATTGCAAGTAGGAGAAATAAATTAATTATAACCTAAAACACAAGTTTATTTAGTTAGTAGATTATTTTAGAAGCATTTGAAATGAAACTTTAGGGGGAATTTTTTGTTTAAGTTACCAATGGGTCAGTTGCTTCCCTCGAAATCCGATCAAGCATCTTTTGCTTTGTCCAATGGGCCACCTACGGTGTTGGGAGAGCATCAGGTCCGAATGGGCGAGGGAACTTGGTTTCATGGAAGTATATCAGCATCAAAACAAAAACACAGCCATCAACGGACTGTTTTGTTCCCTTTCTCTTGTTTTCTATTCCTTTCATCAAGAATTTGAGCACATATTTTGCCCAATCCCATTCTTGGATATTGTCCACATGAAAGATAGGCGGCTTATGTATCGGGGAGGCCACGCTTATCGTGATCAGCAGCAAGAAGCACTTTTGTATGAAGACAACAAAAGTTCTTTTGAATTTTTGCCGGTTCTCCTCCCCTTCAACGCCCATATCCAACACATTCCTTGTCTTCCGGATTCAGTTTTGTGTAATCAACCTTGTCATAAAAAAGATTCCCTACAATATTTTAATAGCAAACAATCAGCCAACAAGGTATAGCAATGAAAAAAAAATAATCAAGAAGTGGAAAGTGTATTACCACTGTTGTTTATACCTTGTGCAGCTGCTACCTTGCGAGGAGTTATTTTAATGTTCCCCTGGAGAGTTTTCAAGCATCCCTTATTGTCATCAAAGCAAACAATCAATTCTCTCAACAGGGCGTGAGAGACATTCATTTCTAGGACATGTGCCAGGGTACCAAATCCCATTTATTCAACTATATATCTCTTTTCTTGACTCATATTCCTAAATACTGTTGCTATTGCCTTTATTTGGTATCTGCAATCATGAGTTTTCTGCAAGTTTTGAAACAGAATATGAGGATATTTTTTTATAATACAAAATAGATATTATTTGAACGAAAGCGGATAAATATATTTAATGTGCTTACATTATAATGTGGCTTCTTTTTTGTCACCATTATCTTGTTGTGTTTTGCTGTAATGAAAAATTTGGTCAATACTTCAGTCAATACACTGAAAAGCACAAGCATACAGTAAATATCAAGTTCAAATCCCTAGTTATATTGTAAAAATACAATCAGAATAAAGTCTAAACCCTGAACCTACTAAATAACTAGTGAATGAGAATAACCAAGCCCACCGAACTGAATACAATCCATGTGATGAATAAATCATTATAAGCTTTCAATTATTATGAATAGTATTTTCTCATGCAATAGAAGTTAATTGAATAGAGTAACAATCAAGTTCAAAGACCTAGTTACACTATCCACTGAACTTGATGAAAATAAGAACAAATAAGAACAAATTTTATTCAAAGCCCTAGTTATATTATAAAAATGCAATCAGAATAAAGCCTAAACCCTAAACACACTAAATAACTATTGAATGAGAATAATCAAGCCCACCAAACCGAATACAAGCCATGTGGTGAATAAATCATTATAAGCTTTCAATTGTTATGAATAGTATTTCCTCATGTAATAGAAGTTAATTGAATAAAGTAACAATCAAGTTCAAAGACCTAGTTACACTATCCACTGAACTGAATGAAAATAAGAACAAATTTGATTCAAAGTCCTAGTTATATTGTAAAAATACAATCAAAATAAAGCTAAACCCTGAACACACTAAATAACTAGTGAATGAGAATAACCAAGCCCACCGAACCGAATACAATCCATGTGGTGAACAGCTTATTATGAATAGTATTTGCTCATGCAATAGAAGTTAATTGAATAGAGTAACAATCAAGTTCAAAGACCTAATTACACTATTCACTAAACTGAATGAAAATAAAAACAAATTTGATTCAAAGCCCTAGTTATATTGTAAAAATGTAATCATAATAAAGCCTAAACCTTGAACACACTAAATAACTATTGAATGAGAATAACTAAGCCCACCGAACCGAATACAATCCATGTGGTGAATAAATCATTATAAGCTTTCAATTATTATGAATAGCATTTCTTCATGCAAAGCCCTAGTTATACTGTAAAAATGCAATCACAGTACGTTGATCTACTGAACGAAGCAAATCAATCCAGTAATCCTAAAATGCAACTAGGAGAAACGCTACATTGCAAGATTTCAAATGAACAGTAATTTTTTCATACCTTTGTTAGTCTCTATTTCTGTTTTCGTTCATTTTTGCTTGTTCGTGGCGAAATCTTGTCGCGATTCTTTTCCAGTAGTGATTTCTGCAGAGAAGTTTATTGTAACGTTTCTTCATAATGACACGAAGGTAACGAGGGGGTTTCGAGCGCGTGTTTTCACGCTTCATTAATGCGCGTGACTCTATTTGGACTTGTGCCAACTTGGTTATATGGTTACATGGATGTGTAGCAGGCCTCTATTTTTAATTATACTTAAAAAGAAATACTTACCCTTTTTTAATTTTGCTCAATCTGTTTATTATAACTAAAATAAAAAATTAATTGGTATATTATTTGAGCTAAACAAAAATTATACCAATGAAAAAGTTAATGTAGCAAAAGAAATAAAACAATTTTGCAAAAGAAAAAATAAAATAAAAGTTCATATATATATATATATATATATATATATATGATTTTTTTTAGAAATAAAATAAAAAATAATTAATTCTCCTTACATGATTTTTTAACTTTAATTTTTTAAATATGATTTGTTTTTAGATTTAGGACAAGTTAGTCGCACTTCCCGACAAACTCTATTTTTTATAGAGTTCGTCTAACCCGAGGAACTCTATAATTTAAAATTATAGAGTTAGCCTAACTCTCAGGCGAACTTCACTTCAATTTTTTTTAAATCCCACGTATATCAAAGCCAAGAGTGAATAGGAGTATACAAAAATACACAGACAACAACTATGGCTTCTTCAACATTGCTGGCGGCAATGACAACCATTATCATCATCCCCAGACATACACAAATACACGAGAATAAGTCATATTTAACAAGAATTTTTTCTCATTATAAATTAAAAAAACTATTATTTCTCCAATAAAAATGTGGCTTATTCATATGTACTCTTGTGTATTTCTACGTACTCTGGAGACAATGATAATGGTTGTCATTGTCCATTGTGAAACTTAAGAGAATTTGAGTTAGCCATTTTCTTAGAATTTAAGTGAGTTGGCCGGGAGCGCGGCGAACTTGCTTTAGACAAAAAAATCGTATTTAAAAAATTAAAGTTAAGAAATGGAATTTTAAAAAATAATAAATTTTTTTATTTTATTTTAAGAAAAAATCATATATATATATATATATATATATATATATATATATATATATACTTAAAGGTAGTAATTTGTAGAAATATAGTGATATTTCATTCCAAAAAAAAGAGCCGATACTTTTTTTTCTTGTTTACACCCACAATTTAAAGAAAAAGAAAACCGTGAATGTGTTATGTATGCTTTTGAAAACCAATACAGAAGAAAACGCGTTATTTTAAAACTAAACTCATGTTTTTTCTGTCTATTTTTTCTTGATCCCGTAAGAAACCATTTTTCTTAAACACATCTCAATTAAACCTTATTTTTTTAAAATAAAAATTTACTTTTATACACTAACATAATAAAATGTTAGGATTTTGAACAACAAAATCAACATTCTATAATCTATCTTAATAATTCATGCTGACCTATTAGAGTTACCTAGTGAGCTGCTAGGTTTTTCTTGTGCCCATTCAGGATTTGCTTCACAATCTAAATTGAAAATTGAAAATTTCATACAATCTGCTGAAATTTGCATTGATTTGATCGTGTTATTTTAACAGAATGGCGGATAGGAGAGAATATCATGGCGTTCATGATCATGGAGGGAGAGTGGTTGTCTTTGATGAAGAAGATATTGTTGACAGAATTTAAGCATGTGCCAATAGTTTGCGAGGCCGAATCTTTGCTGACAGACACTTCTCAATTGGAACTATGGAGAGTGCTATGAAAGCTATATGGGGGTAAGCCAGAGGGTTTTAGAGTGGCTAAAATAAATCACAATCAATTTCAATTTTTCTTTAATAAAGAGACAGACTTATTGAGAATTAAAAAGGGATTTCCTTGGTTATTCAAAAACTTTGTGCTATATGTCAGAAGATGGAATGATCAAGAGGATCCTGGTGAAAATGTATTTGCTAAATTTTTAATTTGGGTGAAATTTTGGAGATTACCAGAAAAGTTTAAAACATTGGAGGCAGGGGGAAGATAGGGAAAAGCTTAGGGAACGTTATTATTGACCTTGGTTTCTTTGAGGTTAAAGAAAAAAAAATAGAATTCTCAAGGCTAAGATCCATATATGTGGCGACAAAGGGATACGTGATAGCATGTAGGGATGGCAACGAATAAAAAAGAATCCGTAATGGGTAACGAAGACTCCGTACCTATCGAAAACTTGGGTATCCACAGATTTAAAAAAAAGAAAGAAAAAAATTAAAAAAAAATAGAAATTACAAAAATTGAAGATAAATTAGAGACAGTGAGGTACATATATAAGATATAATCACAGAAATTACAAAAAATCATAGATATGACATAAATCAAATTAACAAATGCTTCAAGATAAATCACATAAATTGCAGAAAATCACAAAAAATCACATGAATCACAGACAAAAATCACAGAAATTAAAATTTTTTTAAGTTAAATGAAAACCATAGGGGTGAAGAAGAACAGCGCTCACTGAACGACAAAGAAGAAGAATGACGAATACGGTGACGCTCACTGAATGACAATGGCGCGATGCTCCTGCTGTGAACGACAACGACACGACGCTCCTACTGCGACGAAGACGGCAATGGCGCGACGCTCCTGCAGTCCTGCGCGAG
The DNA here is from genome assembly GCF_059453495.1 of Arachis ipaensis. Taxonomy (NCBI): domain Eukaryota; kingdom Viridiplantae; phylum Streptophyta; class Magnoliopsida; order Fabales; family Fabaceae; genus Arachis; species Arachis ipaensis. Next base: position 22,605,791 of record NC_142443.1, read on the forward strand.
TCCGGTTCAATCGGTTTAATTTTGGATTAAAATTTTTAAAATTAATATTTTAATACTTATTCTAAATGTTTTACTTTTCTAAAATAAAAATTTAATTTTCTAATTTTTTTGTTCATAATTAATTTATTAATTAATTATTTATAAATTTAATTATAGAATTTTACAGAATTGATGCAAGGTGACGAATCCTATCCATGGCAGGCTTGTATTATGATATGAAATGTTGTTGTAAAAGATCAGATGCTTATTTTTCTACATTAAATTTCACTTGATATCTTGTTTTGGCGGGGTTTATTGTTGCACCTAATACCTATCGTATTTGCTATAGCAATATAATGGTTAATAGATTGTAAGAGAAGGATAAAGTCAACTTCTGATGATTACTCTGTTATCGTTATCTGCTGATTCCTGCTTGCAATGTAGACAGGACTTTGAAAGTTGAATTGGCCTAAAGAAAAGGGTTGTGATCGAATTGTGTTTAGCTTTTTGGAAAATTCCAATAGAATTATATGGGTGAAAAGCTTTACTCAATTGTTGCTTAAACCTAATAATAATATGCACTAACAGGAGTGGAATGTTTTCTGCACCCTGTTATGCTTAACCTGTTTTAATTATGTCTTTGAACAATGGTCAATTTCACTTGTGCTTAACTTGTTTCAGTTATTCTTTGATATGGATTAATGTATGGATGAAGTGTTTATGTTTTATTATTATTGTGTTTGAGATTTATTAAATTGTTATAGTTAATATTGTGATTAAACATACAATTTTGAATGATTAAAATAGGAAAAAAAAAAAACGGGTCGATTCGCCGCCAACTCGTCAATCTGCTCTTTAACGGAGCGAAATAGAGAGTTGAACCCATATCAATTTAGCAGAGCGGGCGCTCATTCCGAATTTGGACGAATTTTGGCGGGACGGGATGGACCAACCCGCTTTACCACCATAAAAAAAACATGTAGTTCCTACTCACTAATCTTATAAATTGCCTAATAAATAGCATTATGCTGAATTACCAAAAGATTAGGTCAAACAAATAACCACACCATCTCATGTTTAAACATAATTCATTCTATAAGAGTGGCGATTTAAAATAGAGGTAAGTTATTCACTTTAAGCACGAATCCACGTTCAAAATACGGGTACTTGTCTCCACTAAAATTTCAAAAAGTTCTTAAAAATTTATGCCCATATATAAATATGTTCCTACTCCAATTATTAAATAATCACAGTACAAATAAAATAAGTTTAATTTGTTACTATGGTACGAAGAGTTTAGGAAAGAAACGAAGAATTATTTAGAAAAATATTATTTTTGTTATTCATATTTCTCATTTTTTATTACAAAGTTCTTACTAATATATAGACCAAGAGTACGTTAAGAGTACACTCGTTATGGAATAATATCCTAATAAATTACATTGATTTTTTTCTAATCCTCTTTGATATTTTTCTGATTTTGTTTCCTAATTATGATATTCTAATACTTCCCTTCAAGGTGAGTAGTGGGATCACCAATACTCAGCTTGGTTAGAACTTTAGCAAGGGCTTATCTTAAAACTGCTTTAGTAAGAATATCAGCCAACTGGTCTTCTGATCTCACAAATGGAAGCTCAATAAGTTCATTCTCAATTTTTTCTTTGATAAAGTGTCGATCCACCTCAACATGTTTTGTTCTATCATGTTGAACAGGATTCTCTGACATGCTGACTAGGAAGCACCGATACGACACGTGATACGGACACGACACGACACGGATACGCCGACACGTTCTTTTTATAAAAAATTGGATACGACACGTTTAGGATACGTTGTAAATTAAAATTTAAATAATATATTAAATTAATAAAATATCATATTGTAAATATAAGAGTATAGTTGCATAAAAAAATCTTAAAATTATGCAATTATTAAAAAAAATAAAAAAATTTAAGCTAGTGAATAAATAAGTTACCAAAGACAACTGGTAAGTAGATTAAGGTTTTGATTTATTAATTATTTTATTTTTAAATTTAAATTTTGATTTGTTTTAATTTTAGAATATTTTAAAATTAGAAAGAAAAATTGGTTAATCGGGCCATTAAATCACAAAATCAATTGAAGATTTGCAGTCCAGCAGAAAGATCCGTCTCATGAACATCTTAATCGAGTCGGACTCGATCGGATTCGTGACATCTCCACCAAAATTCTGCACCGCAAGAAGACACGCCGCCGATACGCTCGTTTGAAGTATCCGCCGCGTGTCAGCGTCGGATTCGCGTCCGACACGGATACGCCGGCACCATGAGAGAATCCGTGCTTCATAGCATGCTGATTGCAGCTTTGTTGTCACATTTCAACTGGCTTGGAGATTGGGCTCAGTCATCAATTGTCTTATCCACAATACTTCAGGTATGCCTTTAACGATCCCTCGAAATTCTGCCTCAGCACTTGAAAGAGCTCCAACTTTCTGCTTCTTGCTTTTCCAAGTTACCAGGTTACCTCCAACAAGTGTAAAGTAACCAGCTGTTGATCTTCTATCATTTGGGTTGCCCGCCCAATCTGCGTCAGTGTATGCCTCAACCTTCAAATGGTCATTCCTTTTGAAAATGATTCCGAGCTCCCTTCAAATATCAAACTATCCTCATAGCAGCTTCCATATGATCTTCTTGTGACTTATGCATAAACTGACTTACTATTCCCACAGCATAAGCTATGTCAGGCCGAGTATGTGATAAGTAAATTAGTTTTCCAACCATTCGCTGGGTTCTTTTCACACTATTACGGATACGAAAATAATGGGAAAAATAGGATTCGACTGTCAACTGCTCTTATCGGAAATAGGATTGACTATGGATTTGAGCAATAGCACATAATTTCAAAAAATCCGTACGATTTTCCCGATCTAAATAAAGCAGGTTTTCCATGAAGAAGATTTGGCTCAGCATGTTCTATTCGATATGGGTAGGAGAAGAACCCGACTCGGTATTCTTTTCTTAAAAAAAGAAAAAGATAAGAACCAAGTCAAGATGATACGGATCAACCCCTCTTCTTGCGTTCTTGCGCCAAAGATCTTACCATTTCTGGAGTAACTGGAGTTACATCTATTTTTCGATTTCCATTCAAGAGTTCTTATGTGTTTCCACGCCTCCTTTCGAGACCCCGAAAATTGAACAAATTCCTTTTTCTTAGGAACACATACAAGATTCGTCACCACAATAGGGGTAACCCCACCGTTAACTACTTCAATTTTATAGTAAACTACATGCCCTACCAAGAAAAAGACAGAATTTGTAACTTGCTATCCTCTTGCCTAGCGGGCAAAGATTTACCTAGAGTGGCACCTTCTATTATCTTCAACTTGTGATTAACTTGCATGGACGTATCTATTGATTTGCAATCCACCATTCCTGTTTCTGCCAGAAGGTCCAAAATGTACTTTCTTTGGGAGATAAAGATTCCTTTGCTGGATCGTAGAACCTCTATTCCTAAGAAATATTTTAGTCCTTCCGAATCCTTCCTTTCGAAGTCTGTAAATAGGTTCCTTCTCAATTTTGTAATTTCTTCAGTATCACTTCCCGTTATGATCATATCATCCACATAGATTATTAGGCAAGTGATTAAATCTCCTCATTTTTTCAAAAAAAAAAAGGGTATGATCAGAGTTACTTTGCTTGTAACGTACCTTTTCATGGCAATTGTAAATCTTCCAAACCAGGCACGTGGAGATTGTTTAAACCCATAAAAAGCCTTCTTTAATCGGCAAACTTTATGTTTTTCAAATCCCGTTGAGAAACCTGGAGGAGCTTCCATGTACACTTCTTCTTTCAACTCTCCATGCAAGAAAGCATTCTTGACGTCAAATTGATGGAGTGGCCAGTCTTCATTTGCTGCTATTGAAAACAATACCCTGATAATATTAATCTTTGCAACCGGTGAAAAAATATCAGTGTAGTCGGTAGTATCGGTAGCCCTTCAATCAAAAATCCATTCATTTATCTTTTTCATTGGATTCTGATGTTGGGTATCCCTTTATATTGAGTCGCGGTCTGGGCTGAGCAGTCAAAAAGTTCAGTAGTCCTTGCCCTTACCGCCGCTGCTTTGCCATAGTGATTTGCTTCCTCTCTTCTGGCCTCGCCACCGCTGCTGGTGACCTCTGGAATGCTCTCCCTTACTCTGATTTCTTGATGATTTGGGATTATTTTTCCACCAATCTGGGTAACCCACAATATTAAAGCAGTTTTCTTTGGTGTGTTTCTTCTTTCTTCTTCCACCAATTGCTTTTTTATCAAAGTTGCCCATAATGGATAATCATATCTGTTTAGTTTGAAACCAATTGACAAATTGTCAGAATTGGTTTGTGATGATCGCATTCTAAAACTATTGCATAGCATATTTGCAATTTGTAAAGAAATGATTGATTTTCAGTCCCTAGAACCTAGCTCTGCTCTGATACCATGTTACCATGGTACAAAGAGTTTAGGAAAGAAACGAATAATTATTTAGAAAAGTATTATTTTTGTTATTCATATTTCTCATTTTTTATTACAAAGTTCTTACCAATATATAGACCAAGAGTACGCTAAAGTATATTCGTTATGGAATAATATCCTAATAAATTACATTGATTTTTTTCTAATCCTCTTTGATATTTTTCTGATTTTTTCCCCTAATTATGATATTCTAATATAATTATCCAAAATTCCAAATTTATTTTTTTATCTCTCTAATATTTTGGCTCTTTATTAAAATTTAGTCTTCCATGACTCTTAACCGTCACTCCCTACCTTATTCTGCTAAACCCTCTTCTTATTTTTTCTTCAAATTATTATCAATGTTAAAGTGAAGAGAAAATAAAATAGTAAGACACTAAATCTCTTGTTATTCATTGGTCTCATATTTTTAATTCTTTTTTTCTATTCTTTGTCTAATAGTCACCTTTCTTTCATTAAAAGGTAAATTATAATTTTTTTCTTTTTTTTTTATATAATTCTCCATGGTTCCATATATTCTCCAATTTCATTATTACTCTTTTTGATATTTTCAATTGTAAATTTTAATTCAATCAATTATAATTTAAGTATTAATATATTTTATTATTCTCTTCATAGCTTTATATATTTTATTTTATTCTCAGTTCATTAATCCTTATTATTTGGTTTTTATCTTCCGTTCTATTATATGTAATTATGTTGCATATAAAATTTTAGATTAAATTAATCAATGCACTAATTTAGAATATACTTTTATTTTTAGAAATAATAATAAAAATTATTTAAAAAAAAATTACCACTAAAATCTGAAGTCACTCCATTAGTCTCTTTTAATAAAAAAAAATCTTAGAATTCAATGTGAAAAGTTTGATAGCTGATCTTGGATAACAACCCAAAATTTTAAATTATAATACAAATGACAGAGATAAAGTTAGATTAGCTTATTTGCAAAAAGGTCATTATCAACTAAGAAAACATGATTTTCCACAAATATATTTTGGGACTTCTCTTCGTAAATTTAATGCTGATTGGTTTGATGAATTTGGCGCTTGATAGTCAACTTAAGAATTTTATATTGGATATGCGTTCTCAAATATAAATAGAATTAGTGGACTATCTCAAAAGTTATTTGAGACAAAAATATATTATTTATTTATTAGTGTTTCTCCTGTTGAAATTAATTTTGATTCTACCTGTGACAATGGCATCAGTTGAAAGAACATTTTTTTGCTATGAATATCATAAAGAATCGACTTCGCAATCGAATGAAAGACGAGTGATTAAATGCTTGTTTGGTTATATATATAGAAAGAGAGACATTCAGTCAAGTTGATAATGAAGCAATTATTCAACATTTTTAAAATATAAAAACAAGAAAAGAAGTGCCTTCAAAGTTTGAAGAGAAGAAAATTAATGGCTAATGTTATTCTTTTTGTATTCGAATAACTAATGAAAACTTATATTTTTTTATGTTTTATTAATATATCTTTTGATAGTAACGTATATTATTTTTGTTCCTAACATAAATATTTTAGGTCTAACATTGATTTACTCTAAATAAACACTACATACTTGAGCATCAGAATACATTTGTAGGTACCACCACTACTGCTAATCCTCTTGGAGCTTATATATAATTCATCCTTCTAAGACAAAGACGAACTTGGATATAGGACGAGTTATATCTTGGAGTGGTAATATTCACTTCTTAAAAAAGAATGAACCCATGTCTAAAATTAAAATTAAATAAAAAGAAACTATAATTTAACTATACTTAAATGACAGTATTGTTAGTTAGAGCAATTCGATTGAAATTGTGCTAACATATGAATTCTACCATTCATCCTGCAACTCTATTTAAATGTACTAACAAATTGGAATTTGTTGCAAAGCGACAAAGTTGTGCTTTAGAAATAAGCTTGAAAAAAAATACAAACGATTGTTAAACTAAGATAAATCAAATTGAATACAAGAGGGGAAAAAGAAAACCTAATTAAATCTCAGCAGGGTTTCACCCCACTGACATATTACATTATGCATTATCGTTTACTAAAATCTTTAACTTAGATTTTATGGTTCTATTCAATTAGATCCATGAATCCAATCCAATTATTAGAAGATTGATTGAAACATAATATTTCAAATCTCCTTTAGGAAAACTAGAATTAATTCTTTTTGTCTTTCACGTTAATTTAGATTAGCAAAGTAGTGACCATCCACATACATATATACATTGTCATTATGAAACGTCAAAATCCTCTTGATTAGGCTTTGGTGAAGTTAACATGGCCGTATAGAGCCGAAGCCTATCCTCTTCCAAGGAAGAGCACCTTGACACAGGCCTTCTAGGCCTAATAAAGGACAAAGAAGTCAAAGTCAACCGATGCCGGTACCTTTTCCAAGCCAATTGAATAGCCACGGCAGCCCAAGTTCTCCACCCTGGCGAGTAATACCTCGCGCTCCTTTTCACTTTTTCCTTCACAAAAGTATACCTAAAATGTTGTGTCACATACTTTACATCCTCGGCTTCAAGGCCGAATGCCTCGGTGGTTTCTAGCGTGACCAATGTGGATGAGGACGGCGGCAGGCGCTCGATGAACGGCCTCCTTAGACACCAAGAGAGGAGTTCGTCGCCGCTGAAGTTCCCTGGCCCTAGCATGCAACAACTCTTCACCCCATCTCTTAGGACTTGGCTACTTTGAAGGTGGCCCCTTACGACAAATAGCATTCTTTGAACTGGATCTCCCTCTCTAGTGATCTACACATTATTTTATTGGTAAGTTCCGTGAACATAGGGGATTTTTGGTTTCCGTTAGAGCAAATGCAATGTAAAGAAAAACATGGAGCTTACCGTTTCTCCCTTTGTGAATACAAGGGACTTCACACGGTCACAAATGTTCTCTAAGACCAGATCATCCATATGCTGAAATAGTGGTACCTGAAAAACTTCAAATATTTTTAGCATCCAAGGCCTGTTCATCCCCTTAGAGTTTGGGCTAGTTCATATCTTTAGGGCCCAGAAGAGAATTAACATCTCAAATAGCATTGCTTTTGTGTATGTTGTTATTGGACATATATAGAGAGAACAAGCCTTTAGCCTTTAGGCTTTAGCCCTCATCTCCAAAATAATAAAATACTTTACATATGATGTAATTTCCTTAACATTATCAAACAAGAATGGCATTTCACATGTCTTAATTGGAAAAAAAAAAAAAAGGTTAGATGTTGACCAATAAAGAAAAAGTGATTTAAACTCTAAATGAAAAGAACATTAAATTAGAATTGACCAATTTTGGACCTAACCTGTCTAACCAAATCCAAACAGAGATGGTACTTAATGTCCCTCCTCAGCCCCTCAGGGAGGTTTTTGATCATCTGGCATTCGTCAACTCCACGCGTAGCAGCCCAGCGCTGCCTCTCGTAGTTGCGCACACGCTGCCTAAACCCTTGTGGCAGCCGCCTCTTGCTCATCCACCACTCAATATTCCTCATCTTCAGTTGCATTGCTTGCTTCTTTGATGTTGTAGCATGCAAAAACACCTACCATTTAAAAGAAAAAGAAGAAAAAAACTGATGTTAGTTGATGGACTTCTAGAACGTATCTAAAATGATGTATCAAAATCATTCTTTTGTAGATGGACAAAAAAAAGGAGGAAAAGTAACACTAGTTTAATTTTGGTGACCTAAATAAAATGTTATAGTACATGCATGAAGGCAAAGTAATTATTATGGGATTAGTTAATAATAATTGAATTTAATAATGCTAGCTAATCATATGCATGTAACGAATTGGAGCAATTAAATTAGTTAAGTGGGTGTAATAATTTGTTACGCAAAGTAAAGTACATACCTTAATGTTTCCAATCAACATAGTGACGAGAAGAAGGCCACTAGTTAATACAATAATGTTGAAAACAACTTCAAGCCATTCTGTTGTGCTCTCTAGGCTCCCAAATGTGCTGATCACATCAACATAGATAGATAAGTAACATTGAACCATCAATCATAACATACATAATAGGGTAGGAGGGTACCTGAGAGTCATGAGGCCCCAGAAGATAGGGAAGAGGATCTTTTCCAAGCGGCTATCATTGGTGACAAGTTGAACAGTCCATTGATAAGCACCATAGTCATAGTTGTCAGGGCCATCAAGGCATGTTGACCTTGCTTCCCTATTTGCTGCCCAAGCCAACCTTGGTTTCTCCTTCACCATCCCATTGCTTCCATAATATATATGCTGCTTGCAAGATAAGCTTCTCACTCCACAACCAGCTGTCTTTCTACACTGCTCTTTTAGGCACTTTGCTGCCCTCTGCACCCCCAGCAAGTACCAACATGCCCCTGCTGCCTGCATGCACAAAATATATTTTTTTTTTCCATTCACAAAAACTTAAGCCGAAATGTTATTCGTGTCATCATCGAAACGCGGAAATGTTACTTTTAATATTTTTTTTTCAATCTTTTAGTTTTTTATTATACATTTTTTGTAAGTGAAATAAAAAGTCACACTTGACAAGATTAATTAAAATAAAAAAACTAAAAACATTTCATTCCCTACAACATTTAGAAAATGTTAATCAAATATCACAAAAGGAAATTGGAAAAAGTTAATCCATGTACCACTGTGTGCGTTAATTATTGACCAACGTGCTAGACTGCTAGCTCAAGTTGAAAATGGTCATTCATTCTTTATTCGTGGGAAAAAAGACAGGACTAACGACGTATATATATATTTTTACTTTGTACATAACAGCATCTTAGATTTGATTTTTTTTTCATAGAACTAACTGTTTCTTTCTTTTAAAATAAAAGAAGATATCTTACATGTAAAATCCAATTCATTAATTAGTAATTACTTTAAAATATATAGTCATCAATAATGATCAGTTTATGAAAATCTATCTAATGAATTATATCAGAAATATAACTATTACGTGCCAAAAGTGGTTAACTCACTTGAGAGTTAGTTACAGTTAGCAAGTTAATTAGTTATGTAGTTAGAAGATATTTATATGGAGTCAGGTAAAGATAGTGTAGCAGAGTACTATATAAGTTAGAATAGAGAATTGTAGAAGGTGTGATTTGTTCCCGTAAGTCTCAAAAGTCAAAACTCATTTCACTGAATAAGAAAAAAACCAGAAAAGCTTGGACAACTTCTTTCTTCTCTAATCTTCGATCTTCTGCTCGAATTCACTCTAGTTTTTTTTATCTCTTCACTCTTTGAACTCACGATTTCATCAATAATCATATGTCTCCTCTTTTTTATTAGAAATAATTTTATGACATGATATCAAAATTTATATGAGCGAAAGGTTTAAAATTTGATTTTTTGAACTAAAAAAAATTAGGACAAGGCAAAACAAAAAGAGAGAAGAAAGTATCTATGCAAGATAAAAGTTTCACACAAATAGAAAAGAAACTTTTGCGTAAAAATGCGTATTAAAAACATAAATATTCATGTGTATGAATGACCATTTTCAACTTGAGCTAGCAGTCTAGCACGTTGGTCAATAATTAACGCACACAGTGGTACATGGATTAACTTTTACCAATTTCCTTTTGTGATATTTGATTAACATTTTCTAAATGTTGTAGGGAATGAAATGCTTTTAGTTTTTTTATTTTAATTAATCTTGTCAAGTGTGACTTTTTATTTCACTTACAAAAAATGTATAATAAAAAACTAAAAGATTGAAAAAAAAAATATTAAAAGTAACATTTCCGCGTTCGATGATGACACGAGTGATATATTCCCACCTTTTTTCTTTCATGGCAGCTATATGGGAAATTTCATTACATTAATTTAAAAAATGAGTGATATATTTCCTATTTTAACACTTTGCTGTAAGATTTATATAATATATAGACTATAATACACTCAATAATATATAATGTAGTTTATGTATGAAAAAAAAAATTAAGATGAGAGTGATATGTATACTTACATGAGAAGCGACAAAATATGCGATCAAGTTGAGGGCAATGCCCCACCAAACGGTCCCAAAAACGAAGCCAGTGAGGGTTTGCATGCGACGCAAGAGGCAAACCGAGTGATAAATTTTGGGAAGGTATTGAAATAGGAACATCATTAACAACACTGTCATTGCCACTGTTATTGATCCTTCCTCCAACAAAGAAGGGATTACTTCCCATAGCACCATCTGCAACACACATTAAATGGATCTTTTTAATTTTCTTCAGGTCGCACAATTTGATTTTATTATAAAAGTTTTTATCACTAAAAAATTTTAACTATGTTAAGTCACTAAAATTGGTCGTAGTTGTAAAATATACATTAAAAATGAATTAAATTATATATATTAACTTTAGTATATAAATAATATTTTTAAAAAATTTAATACCTGTTTCAAAAGAAATCATTTTAACATAAAACATAAATATTTAAAAATTATTATAGTGCTTAAAAAATATTGCTTAACTTGTTTTAAAAAAATAAAAATTAATATTTAATTTAAAAAATATAAAAATAAATAATTTTTAAATATTTAAAATTTATTATTAAAAATAAATTAAAAAAAATTAACTACTAAATAATAAACACCATAAAATTAATTTTAAAGATATAATTATTCATATATTTCTATCAGTAGCTTAATATTTTAGAATAAATGATTTTACAACTTGATTAAACTACCGCCATTGAAAACATAAAAGATCCCAATGTGTTTTATTTTCTTGTGATTAACTTTTTATTATTCGTATTTTCACCTAATTAACATTGCTATGCAACTTTTTTGCTCAAAACTTTGATATAAGCTTATTTGATAAAATAAACAGTAAAATTGGAATAGTTGCTACAACATATATATTTATCTGTCCTTTTGTATTCGATTCTAATCTTCTATCTTAAGCAAGATTATTAATAATGGCATCCATTTGCCACATACAAATACGGCAAAACTTTCTAAAACTAGTAACATGCGTAATCTTTTCATATATGGGTACATCTGTTAAGAGCTTGACCTTTCAGAAAATGGGAATGCTAGTAAAGTAGTAATATTCCCAAAGTACACAAAAAATTGCTAAAAAAAAAACATCTGCTTATATATATAAATATATTGATGATAAAATTTTGTGTATCTATTATCAGTTTATCACCACGAGCCCAATAATAGTTTGAACCATCAATACTTATTACCACTCAATCACTCAACTGCCATGTTCAATAATACAGCTAAGTTGCCTATATACCCTAAACATCCAAAGGCACATGAATAAAATAAACATATTGAAAATGAATACAATTTTAATATAATGAAGGACTTGAAATTATTATAGATAATAATTTCGAAAAAATATTAATAATATCTTTAATTTATGACTCTCATTTAAAAATCTTTAATAAGAATTTTGAGTTATTAAAAAGTATTTATATTTATATTTATATTGGATATGGAAACAAGATCACATGATGAAGGGCAGTGCAGGTAACGATCACAGTCTGCATGCATAAAAACAAGCAGTGCCATGCACTTGGCGTCTCCTCTTTCACTACTTAGTGTACCAAATTTCGAACTACCTATATATCTACATTATATAAACATGTCTCTTCTTATATTTCAATTTCTTTTGTATGATTGATGGGGAGCTTTTACTTAAAATGGTAGCAACCCACCACAACATGACAAAACTATACACGATAAAAATAAAAAAAAAATGGAAAAGCTTTTTGTTGAATCAATATTATTTCTGAATAATATTTATTCTATACAAATTTTCAATGAAGTTAAATAAAATAGCACTAGTAAAATTTGTTTACTCACTCTTCGGTAAACAGATAGTAAAATAATAATTAGAAGTTTATACATATTTAATTAAGAAAATAAAAAATTAATTTGACACTGTTAAATAATCAAATACTTGTAAATAAATAGTAGGTGAATTACAGTATATTTATGCTTGTGGTAGCTACCGTGGTGATGTAATTGTTATTAAAATTAAATTCATTTTTTATATATTTTAAAAGAAAATATTATTAAATAACAAAATTTATTACTTTAATTTTAGTAATATTTTTTAAATAATAATAATAATAATAATAATTTACACTATCAAGCAATAAAAATTCAAAAATGTAATTTAAAAAATTATGATGGGCAACAAGTATCATATATATATATATATGATCATAATAATAAATTACGCAGTATAATTTGGGACTTCATTAAACATTGTATTGAATTAACAAGGTAAAACCATTTTACAGTATTATTCAGATTTATCTCATGAAAATGACTAAATAATCCTGAAAATGAATGGAGTACAAAAAAATAAATAAAAAAGATTCTGACCTGGGGTAGAGGGAGAATGAGAAAGAGGTTAAAGAAGAGAGCCCACTTTGCCTTTCTGAAGCGAAGAGAATTTAAAGAAGAAGAAGAAGTGGTGCCAAGAAGCGAAGCTTTTGCCATCTTTAACTGCAACCACATGTTCCAGATGTGCAACGTGTCCGTCATGCACCGCAGCACCGTCACCGTTATCGCCAACCACCCATCAACGAACACGCACATGCATGTCTCGCTTATTGACACCGCGTACAACACCAATGGGTCCACGAACAGACCCATCGCCGACACCAGCACCAGCACCCTGTTCCACTCCTCCGCCCATTTCCCCCGCCGTAACAACCACCCTCTCCGCCGCTCATCACCTGTCACCCCCACCTTCTCGTCCAGCTGGCTTTCTTCGTTGTCGTTGTCATCGTCGCTGTCGTCAGAAGTGTTCACGCCTTCTTCTTGGTCGCCTGAGTCGTCGCTGTCGTCGTCGTCGTCGTAGTGAACGTGCATGTGTGAAGCACGTGAGTTGTGAGTTAGTTCATTGGCCATGGAAAGAGAGAGAGAGAAGAGAGAAGGAGGAAGGGTTGTTGGTATTGTTGTGAGGTGTGTGGATGTGTGAGAAGCACGTATTTTGAAGGAGGGTGGGGATGGAGGGGGTGTTTTGGGTATTTCAAGTTTGAAGCAGAACAGAAGAAGACACAAATAATTGGAGAGGTGGGGGAGTAGGAAGGTGTGGGGTGGTACTTGTGTGAGTTTCATACTATTAGTAGCTATCATGTCTCCTTTGTACTACTAATCTTTGCTTTTTCACATTAGGTAATCCTTATTCCTTTTTTCTTGTGTTAGATATATCATTGGAGATGTAATGATGCCTTTGTTAAGCAATTCTGTTTTCTTTCGCTAATAAAGTAATAATGAACTAAGAATCTAGTAAATCAACAAAAAATCAGAGAAAATGAAAAATAAAAAAAAAATGTTGATTCATTATTATTGGTTGAACAAGTTAGTTTTTAAAATTTTTCCTTATAACTATATATTGGATTTAATTTGTTTTCATATGCTTTTGTATGACAGAAAAAATTATGGCAAATTGGTTGTTATTTATATATATTATAATTTGATTATTTTTTGTAATTTTAAATATTATGTTTAAAAAATATGTGTGTGTATATATATATATATATTTACATATAGGGGGTGATTAATAAGTAATTGAAATCTAATAATGTACATGCATATAACATTTTTAAATTTATCTTTCTTAAACTATATTGGTTTTTTTATGGGTTAAAATGATCTCAATGTTTAGAAAACTCAAATCAAGGTTTTGTTTATCAAAAGCAAATATACCTAGCTTATTCAATTCAAACTAATCAAGCTGACAATTTCTATAATTATATTTTGATCGTTCAAGGCTTCAAGCTTATGGTGAATAAACCAAAACAAATATAGTTTCTCTTCTAATTAAGAATCTGAAAATCTTTTGAAACTATATATATATATATATATATATATATATATATATATATATAAGAGATCGATAAGCGTTAAATTATTCAAATAAAACTAGCTTTTATAAGAATAAATCATACCACATGACATATATATAGTGCAAACAAAAAATCCGCCATCACACTGTTATTATCATGGAAGTACTGGAATATGAAGGACATGATCGTAGTGGTGGGAATCGGAGCTGAAAAGAAGGAAAGTTGACAAACACATTACACATTTATATGAACTTTCAATATATATGCCATCCGGAATCTACCAACCATCTGATCTTTATGGGTCCACGTGTCAGAACGAATTGAATCATCAATTATCTTGGAACAATATCTATAATTATATATAATAATGTCACCAGAAAAAAAATTCCTTTTCTCAAGAGTTTAAATTACTAAGATTTATTTGCACACTACTATATATATATTGAGTAGTATTTATATTCAAATAATAATAATTAAGAATCCTAATTTTTGTTTTAATTATCTTTCTTATATATGTTATTTTTTGAAAAAATAAAAAATTTAAAACCTTTTAAAAGGATAACTAAAAAGATAAACTAAAACTTCTAATAATTATTTTTCAGAATAATAATAATAATAATCATAATCATAATAATCTTAGATCACTAAAATAACTTCATAAAATAAAGTCTTAGAGCTAGCTAGCATGTTCAAATTAAACTTCAATTGAGAAAGCATTATTACAATACTCGAATGAATAAACGAGGCATTTACTTATTTACTATCATGGGATAATTCGTTTTAAAAATTTAAACTGATAAAAAAATTATATAAATTATTATATTTTTAACATATTATTTACATAAAAACTTTTTTTTGGGGATTTGCATGAATTGTGCAAAAAAAAAATTTTCTCTTTTTGCTTTATCTTATATGAGTTGATATTATTTCTTTTGGATAAATAAAGATTGGATTCTGTGTATATTGGTTATTGAAAATCTTGTTATCATGTTATGAAATATTTGCCTCAAAAATTTAAATCGAAAAAAAAAAATCAATAATTATATTTAGGGCACCCTACACATCTATATAACCATGTAATCAAGTTGGTCCAAGTCTAAATAGAATCACGCGCATTAATAACGAGTAAAAACACGCGCTTGAAAATCCTTCATTACTTCACGCTTATTATGAAAAAACGTTAGTTCTTCTTTAACACGAAACCGCTCATTCTCTTCGAATCTCTCTCAAAATCACTCAAACTTCAGTCACGTTCTCTGCGAAAATCACTACTGGAGAAGAATCGCAAAAAGATTTGGCAAGGAACAACCAGAAACAAACGAAAACAACAATAGAGATTTGCCTTACTCCTCCTCCTCGTTCTCCTCCTTCTTTTTCGCGTTCTTCTTCATGTGGTTTCTCCTTATCTTCGTTCTTTTGTTGTTATTACTGCTGTATTTTTTTTTTTTTTTGTCTTTTCCTCTTTCTCTCCCAGGTGAAGAAGCAGTAGAAGGTGAGGAGGAAGAGTTTTGAATTGTGCAGAACAGAAATGAACCGAAATAGCCAACTCCACTGAACCAAACATCATTCATGTGCTGAATAAAATGTCATAAACATTTAATCATCAAGAAAAATATTTCTACATGCACAAGGACTCAATTGAACACACTAACAATCAAGTAAATCAAAATGAGCAACTCCACTGACGAGCAACATTCATGTGTTGAATAAAACGTCATAAATATTCAATCATCAAGAATAACATTTTTCCATGCAAAAGAAGTAAATTGAACACATAACAATCAGGTGAACCGAAATGGTCAACACCACTTAACCGAACACCAATCATGTGCTAAATAAACGTGATAAGCATTCAATCAGTAAGAAAAACATTTCTACATACACAAGGACTCAACTGAACACATTAATAATCAAGTGAATCAAAATGAGCAATTCCACTTAACCCAGCAAAATGTTGGTATTATTGGTGATGATTATAACGAAAGAAGAAGAAGAAGAGGAAGAAAAAGAAGGAGGAGGAGGAAGAGGAGGAGAAATACTATTCTTGTTGATTGAAAGTTGATCACCATTTATTCACCACATGAACATTGTTCGGTTTAGTGGCCTTTGTGATTTTGATTCACCAGATGAATGTTGTTCGGTTCGGTGGCCTCCTTTTACTTTGTTCAGTGTTTAAGATTATTGTGATAGCATGCAGCAATCATTTCTTAACTGTCTCAACATAATAACCTCATTCAATTAATTTGAAGTTGAATCATTCATTGTTTCCATTCTTATTACGTTGAATTCAATGCAGATCAATAATGAAGAATGCGAGCATAGAAGAACAACGCGAACAAAAGAGAACGACGAATTTTATTAGGTTGAAGAAGAAGAAGAACAAAAACGCGAGAAGAGAACAAAATTTACGTTGAGCAAGGTTTACGTTGAGAAAGGTTTATCACGCAGTAGGCGGTCTACGTTATATACATTATATGAGGCGCGTGTATAATAAACGCGTAAAGGAGATGGAGAGACGCGTCTGATTAAAGTTACTTGGATAGTTTGGATGAAAAAATTACATGGATGTAGAGCTTTTTTCTTATATTTATATCTTTAAAATAATCAACCCATATAATTATAGTTATAACTTGCTACTATTTCTCAATTGTTAATGAATTTCCATAATGTGGCATTACTCAAGTTATTATGTTACGCTTTTAACCCCATCAATCAACCACCTTATTATGACTTCCAAGGAATGTGCAAGAAAGGGAGACCTTTTTTATATCGATTAATCTTTTATTTGATACAATTAATCAGACAAACAATTTTGACGGACCTACAACTTACACAGTAGAACATAAAAAGGGAAAATTTGCCTTTAAAAAGTATATATATTTGATTCGGAATTAACTGCTATAGAAACTGGAGAGAATCCTAAGCTTGATTATTAGTCCCACAGATATAGAAGTATAGAACACAAGAAATGAATGTAAAAACACGTGAAAGAAATGATGATGATTTTGAACTTAGCTCCTAGCTTCATGTACCCTGGCTTTCATGATAGAAATTTTTTTCACTTTTCTTGCTAGGTTAATAGCTTATTTGAAAATTATTTAATATAAAAAAATTATTTTCTTTAAAAAAGAGAGTTTATTTTTATTTAAAATTTAATTTCATAATTTAAAATGACTATAATATATTAATAAAATAAAATTTAATTCTTTAATTTAAAATAATTTTTATATAAATTAAATTTTCTTTTTTACAATTTTATCTTTAACAAAATTATTTTATTAATTGTAAATAAAGATATTTTTGACATTTGACATATTAAGTTTAAAAAATGTGAAAATTAATTTAAAAATCATATATCTTTTAGTCTGATTTACAAATGAGAAAAAATGGGAATTAGAATTTTCAAAAGAATTCAAATAATTTATTTTTAGTTGTTCAAAAGTAGGAGTGTTTAAATCCAAATCGATCTAAATTAAACCGTTCATCCAATCCAATCCAAACTAAAAATTGATTAAAATCGCACTAATTTAGTTTTGATTGGATTTTATTTTGTGTAAACCACCGGATCAGATCAGATTTTGGATTTACTTTTTATAATCGATCCGATCCAATCCAATCCAAATTGCACAATTTGCTATAATATTATTATTTTAATATTATATTTACAATTATACTTATGATATGTTCAATTTGTTATACATTTTTATATTATTCATGTATTATTATTATTATTATTTAATAAATATTTCTATGTTCAAAATATGATTTATTTATTTATTTTAATTAAGCTATAATTTTATTTTTATTGTTATATTATTATTAGTTTTTAAGATATTGTATGTTGAGACTTGTTATGTCATTGTTAGTTATTTAAAATTTGATGTTGAGACTATATATATATATATATATATATTAATTTTTTAATTTATAAATCTGCAAATCCAATCAAATCAAAACTACTTAAAATTGAATTGGATCGGATTGATTTTTTTTTTAAAAATTATTCGATTTATACCACATTACAAGTAAATTAGTATTCGGATCGAATGAGTCTTTTACTTAAAACCGATTCAAACCGCATCGCAAACACTCCTATTCCAAAACAAGAAAATAAATTCAAATTTTTAAGTGAATTCTAATTCCTAACATTAAATAAATTATAAGTGACGATAAAAAGAGTTAAGGTAAATCAACCTAAACTACGCGCAATAATGTTTATAGCTTTGGTAGTAAAGTCAAGTGATGCGATTTTTATTGTTTTCTCCGTTTAAAAATAGTAAAAGATTCAACTCGATTTTTTTTATAGACTATAGATAAAATTTCTATAAAAATAATTTATATTATTATTTTATAAATTTAACAAAAAAATTATATTATCTCAAAATAATAATATGAGTCAAAATATTCATTTTTTTTTTATAAAAAATTGCATTGTTCTTGTGAAAATTTACATAAATCGGATTAATTTTTCCCTCTAAATAGTGGGGAACAACATTTATATTTGAGGATAATTTACATCTGCATAGTTTGCAGACTAATTAATTATATGTAGGCGGTCGATCGTATGCAAAATTCAATGATCTTTGTTTTTTTTTTTAATTATATATGCCCGCAGCGCAGCCATTTACTATTGCCAATAAGCATGTTTTTCACATGCAAGTTTGAGCTAGGATGTCAAAATAATTTTTCATTTGGAACATTTATTACAAGGACATTACAGTATCTCCAATATTAATTTTAATTTTATTTTATTTTAAATTTTATAAGAATATTTGTAGAATCATATGATTACAAGAAAAACATTATTAAGTACTGTCAAATTTATTATTAGATTTAGTGTCGGACGTTAGTGATAAATTTTTTGTCAAATTTACCGTCAGATTTAATAATAAATTTGTCACCTTAAAATATTATTGTTGGAATTGATATTCTAATAGTAATGTTAACCGTAATACTTGGAGGAAAAAATAAAACAAAATTTTGGTGCGCTCATTACTGTCAAATTTATTGGCAGTAGATCCGACAGTAACACTGTTTAGTAAAATGTTGCATTTTAGACACACGAAAAACTAATCCGACGGTAAGCGCGCGCGCACGCACACGCACACGCACACGCACACACACACCGTGGCCACCGCCGGAGCTTGTTGCGGATGTTGCGACCACGCCTGGAGCACCCGCTATCATCGCCGCTGCACATGCTCGTCGAATCTGCTGATGTCCTCGTTGCATCCTCTGCCATGGTTGCTGTTCACGCCGCCGTCACTGCCACTTCTGTCACCATGATATTAAATAGAGACTGTAGCCACTATCATCAGATTAGTTTGTTGGTATGTTTATTATATTTTTTTATATTATTTTGTAAGTTTAACATTTTGTTAGGGTTGTTGTTAAATCAGTGATTAAATTTGCTTAATGAAGTATGTTATTAGGAGTTATTATGTTAATTTAATATAAGTTAAAATTAAATTGTCATGCCTCTTGTTAGTTTGGTTGAATTAAGAATTAGATTTTAATTAATTAGAATAATGAGTTTTACCTATTCTTTTAAATTAGTTTTCGAATTAGTTTCAACTTGTGAATTTAATAAGTAATCATTTTTATCGAGACGGTGCTATTTCCTCTGAGCTCAATTGGAGTTTCCTTCTTTTTGTTGCGCACTAGAACGGTTAGGATTTGATATTTTATTGAATGCCTGTATGTTAATTATTTATGCCTGTAGTTGTTTTCTATGTGAAAATTGTTGTTTTTATTTGATGGATGTCGCTGAATTAAGGAGAAGGTCTATGAATTATCATTTAAATTGTTTACTACGTGTTTGGTTTGTCAGAAATTAATAATTGTATTCGGAAGGATATTCTATTTATAGGGGACATTCTGCCAAATTTTCTAAAAACTTAAATAATTTTTGTTGTTTGTTGAATTCTAGGGTGTGTTTTGATATGATTCCAAGTCATCGTCTATGGATGTATGAGAGGGATAACGATGGTCGGGGGGGTTTAAAATCCGAATTCTTTGAAGGGGTTAACGCGTTTGTTGTGCATATTTTCAGCATGGAACTATTTATGTTTGAAGAAGTTACTACGTGTGTGTGTGTGTCAAAAGTGTCGGCTAACTAAGTGGTTAGGACCTGCGGACACAAAGCTTCACCTCTACCGTAACGGGTTTAAGGATGGGTATTGGATGTAGACAGAACATGGAGAAGTGAATAAGTAGGGAATTAACTAGTCTGTCTCTAATTTGAATAGGTCCGACTGTCAATCAACGAGAGTTCGGGTGGTGAGAGACCTAAACATGGATGAAATGACTTGGGAGGCTAACCAAGAGAGATACAACGAAATCATGTGATGCAACATGTGTTACAAAATTGGAAGACGTTGAAGAAGAGCTTAACCTAGAAACGAAGAGATTTTATCATCTATTAGAAGCTACTACAAACCCTTTGTACGAGGGGTCTATTCCTTCGAAGTTGTCTGCGTGTGTTAGAATGATGAGTATTAAGTCAGAGTTAAATTATATCCAAGAGTCTTTTGATAAGTGGGTGACCCTTTGCAATGAACTAGTACCTATAGGGTCATTTGACATTCCTCAAAACCATTACGAAGCAAAGAATTTAGGTTCAACACTGGGTCCAAATGCAGTTAAAATTAATTATTGTTTGAATGGTTGTATGCTGTATTACAAGACGGATGTAGACCTTAGTGAATGTAGATTTTGTAGATCACCGAGGTTCCAAGTCAAGAGAGAACAGATTGGTAAATGTCGGTTAAAGAGAATTCTAATAAAACATATGTACTACTTGTCCTTAATCCCTAGGTTGAAATGATTATATGTATCGATGAGTTTGGGTCCTCACATGACCTGGCATAGTAGCAACGAGATGATGGAATCATGACACATCCATCACACGGAGAAGCTTGGAAGCATTTTGATCGGGTCCATCCTATATTTGCGAGCGAGCCTAGGAACGTTAGACTAGCTTTGTGCTTTGACAGGTTTGCATTGAATTTCAATTTCGGTAACGCGTACTCTTGTTGGCCCGAAGTCGTGACACCTTATAACCTGAGTCCCGAAATGTGCATGAAGGACCCATACATGTTTCTAACTTGCATCATACCTGGTCCCAGCAACCCAAAGGCCAAAATAGATGTCTTTTTGCAGCCCTTAGTAGACGAGTTACAGGAGTTATGGATACATGGTGTACAAACGTATGATATCTCGACGAAGACAAACTTTCAACTGTGGGCTGCATTAATGTAGATCATTAATGACTTTTCTGCATATGGCATATTATCTGGTTGGTCCACTGAGGGCAGAATGGCATGTCCCATAATAATGAGCCCTTTCCACATCTTCCTTTAGTGTCTTCGGACTGATTTGATGTCTCAACGAATCCGGATGTGGTTGTTAAGGGACTAGAATTGGCCGTTGGCCTGGGGTTGAATACCACCGGATCTCCTTGAATTAACAAATTCGCTCAGGCGAACAAGATCGGCACAACTACTGGCTTTATTGTCTTTCTTTCCTTTAATTTAACCTTTGTGTTCGGTGGCATGCCTCGCCTCCGGATCAGCGTATAAACGCTTCCCAACTCCCTTCCTGGAGTAAACACAAGCATGTATCTCTCAAAGCCTTCGCGTTTGTATGGAGGATACGAAGGTATTTTGGTTGATGAATGGCAGTAAGAATTCGTGGTTTGATTGTCATCGAAGATTCCTCGACATTGATCATCTGTTTCGATGCAATAAGGACTCGTTCAAGAAGAATAAAATTGAACAAAAAGAGGCACTTGTGAAGTTGTTTGGTAGGCAAGTTTGCCAGCGTGTCAGAAGAATCCTACAGATCGTCGATAACGGGGCTGGTCTAAGACCTTCGGGATATGGCAGGGAGCATAATTAAACAAAACAATTTATATTTTTGGGTGTTTCCTTATTGGAAAGACAACTTTCTTCGACATTGTCTTAATGTAATGCACATTAAAAAAATATATTTGATAACATCATGCACACAATAATGGACGATGAGCAAACAAAGGTCAACGATAAGGCTATGTTAGACTTGATGGATATTAAGCGGCCAGATCTGAATTTAAAGATGCTTGATAACGGGTGGTGGGTTAAACCAAAGGTGGTGTTCTCTCTAACGAAGGAGCAGAGGAAAAACGTATGTAAGTGGATTAAAAGATTAGGATTTTCTAATGGTTACGCCTCTAACTTGGGCAGGTGTGCAAACGTGTCACAGGGTAGGCTTACTGGGTTGAATAGTCATGATTGTCATGTATTCATGGAGCCTTTGATTCTAGTTACATTCAGAGAACTTCCAACCAACATCTGAAAATCTTTCGCAGAAATAAGTGAGTTCTTTAGGGAGTTATGTGCTACGAAACTTAGCATTAATGACCTCACAATCATGGACAAGAATATTTTCATCATACTTTGTAAGCTAGAGAGGATATTCCCTCCTTTTTTTGACGTTATGGAATATTTAGCAGTCCACCTACCGTACGAAGTAATACTATGTGAGTCGGTCCAATTTTGATAGATGTACTCATTTAAGAGAATGATTAATTTATTCAAGCACACCGTGAAGAATAGAGCTTGGATTGAGGGCAGCATCTGCGAAGCATTCCTGGCTAAGGAAACTTCTGCATTTTGCTCCTCCTATTTTCAGTCTCATGTTGAGTCACGTAGAACAAGGGTTGCAAGGACCAATGAGATAGGAGAATCATCATCAAGTGGAACAACATAACCAATCTTTTTGTCGGAAGGAGCTGCAATGGGTGCGGACAGTGACTACTGGTTAGAGCAGAAAGAGATCGACGCTGCACATATGCATGTGTTTCTTA
This sequence comes from Arachis ipaensis, assembly GCF_059453495.1. Taxonomy (NCBI): domain Eukaryota; kingdom Viridiplantae; phylum Streptophyta; class Magnoliopsida; order Fabales; family Fabaceae; genus Arachis; species Arachis ipaensis. The sequence continues at coordinate 22,628,892 of NC_142443.1, forward strand.
ACTGTGACCAAATTTTATCCTACCTCATGTGAGTTTTTTAAATCTTCGTAAATATTGCAATCAATAACATTCTAGCTTCTTAATCTAATTAAAACTTCGTTATCCTATTCTATCATATAGGTTATTCCGAGAGGCAAATCTGGAGACCTCATTGAACAATTTTCCACGTTGGTTCCGAGAATACGTCAGTGTGCAGCTAACTGACACAACAGATTCGGAACTAGTTGCATGTAGTTGAGACCCAATGAAGAAGGCCACTAGCTACCTGATTTACAATGTTAACGGATATTGATTCTATACCTTACAATGGTCGATTGGAAAGAAAACAGATAAGACCAGAGTTTGGATCTGTGGGAATTTGGGCGGGGTCCATTCTGATCAGTTTGATGTGTTGCACAACATAATTAAATTATAGTATTTCTGTCGCACTATGTACAAGGTGTGCATATTTAAATGTGAATGGTATGATCTAAGTTCATGACAAGGAACACGATAGCAGAAGGACTATGATATCACTGAAGTTAATGGAACTAGAAAATATAGGCACTACGATCATTTTATACTACCTCAAAATGCAGAATAGGAGTAAAATCCAGATAAACAAAAATATTTTGAGCGTAAAAATATAAATAATTGCAGAAAAAGCGTGTACCGGCATTAAAGTTAGCACTACCGGCTTAATTTCATATGGTACTGCGTGTGATGAGATCAAAACTGTAAAGATGACAAGAAAAAGATTTAGAACGAAAGCTCAAGCATTTATCTTAAAGGTTTTAGCCCAAAGTTGGGCCAAAGGGTTGAGAAATTGAATTGGACCACACTTGGGCTCAAGGACCATGACTTATATACCCTAAACAACAACATTTCAGTCATTTCCCCCCCCCCTTTTGGTGAGAGAGCCACGGATAGAAGGAGAAGCAGAGAAGAAGAACCCCAACACAATTCACATCCATACTTCAAATCCACTTTTCTCCCAAATCGGAGCTCTAATCGACGACTTGTTTGCGGCCATGTATTCGTCTTGGATCCCTCATCAATTCTATCTAACTATTGTGGTAATAAATCTCGAAACCCTTGCTCTATTTTCTGTTTCCCCACTAAATTTGCGTTTTTTTTAGTTGTGGTATTGAAGAATTGTGATTTTGATGTTTAGGGAAAGCTTAACCACCATTTCTAGTAGGGTTTTGACCTTTGAACACGTGGTATGAGGTAAGAGAACTCTTTCTCTTTTATTTTTCCTAATTACATGCAAAATCCTAGTCTAAATCATTGAGATGTTTATGAAATTAGATAAGATAGGGTGGCTTGTATGCTTGGGTTGATTTGGCACAAATTGGGAGCTTGGCTTGATTGGTGGGAACTTGAAAGAGGATCAGTTGAGGTTCGATTGTGCGAGTTAAAGCTCGAGGTTAAGCGGAGAGGAAATTCCAAGTGTTGGAAAATCGTTGTCATTAAAGTTCGGATTTTGGTCTCGGATAGACATTCTGTGTGGTAGGGTGTTACAATAGGTATACTATTTGCCTTATTCGGGTTCATACAAATCTAGTTGAGTGGTTGTGGTTAAGACTAAGCCAAAAGGCCATATCGAGTTTGATGGTACGATAGAGGGTCAGGAACCTTACCAGATGGACGACCTAACTACTTTGAAAATGGTGCTTGATACCGGTGAGCCAATCTCCCTTAAGTCTGCTGTTATGGATGATGACATCATTAACCTTAGACTAGATGCCGACGCACTTCCACCTAAAGATGACAATCTTTAAGAAGAAGACGGGGTTGATTGCGACGAAGAAGAGGAATAGGAGTTTGATGATAATCATAAAATTACATCGGAAGTGGAGGATGGTGAACCGAAGGAAGAAGATGATGAATCTGATTAGGGTTAATGTAAACATAGTTCTGTAATATGTATTTCTTTAAGAAAATTTGCGTATTTGTAATATATATTCAGTGAATGTAAACATAGTTATTTGAATGTAATATAATTAGTATTATTTCAGATATTTTAGTTACCATTATTCGGTATTTTTTGTTTATATTTTTCGTACTTCACATCAGGTTTGAAGCATGATTTCAATTGTTAATTATCAGGATATACTAGAGATGGACGAAAAAAGATAATTAAACAAAAAATAAAAACGGTACCGTTATAATTATCGCCAGTAATATGGCAGAAAAACCAACAATGTGGCGCCAATGTTACCGTCAAATTTTTCGACGGTAACATCCAACACGATCCGTTTTCATAGTAATTGAAAAAAATCTGACAGTAAACATTTACCGGTGAGGTTTATACCGTCAGATTTTTTTTCTATTTTTCGACAGTAAATCCGAGGGTACTCAACGTTTTTCTTGTAGTGTATGTCATAAATAGTAATAAAAAACTAAAAGTAAAATTTACTCCTCCAATGCTCAATTAGAATTTTATATTATTTTAAATTATTTCATCAACATAGTTATACGAGTGACAAAATTTTGTTAGTTCTCTATCAAGGTGATACCGTATCTCTAAGGTAATATCAGTTTCATTTCATAAATCAACTTTAATGCAGATTTTAATTCTAAATCAATTCACTTCTTGAAAGTATCAAAAGTAATACTCTAAAAACACTCCATTAGAGATGCTCTTAGAGCATCTAGAGCATTTTCAATGCTAGTTCTAATTTTATTTTATTTTGGGCCCTTCAAGAACATTTGTGGGATCATATATCATAAATAGCAATTTGAAATTAAAAGTGAAATTTGCCCCTCCAATGTTTAGTATTAGTTCAATTAGAATTTTATATTATTTTAAATTATTCCATTCACATAATTATACAAGTGGCAAAATTTTATTAGTTTTCCATCAAAGTGATACCGTATCTCTAAGGTGATACCAGTTTCATTTCATAAATCAACTCCAATGTGAATTTCAATTCTAAATCAATTTATTTCTTGAAAGTATCAAAAGTGATGCTCTAAAAATACTCCATTGGAGATGCTCTTCGTTTCATTATGTTAATAGGAGTGAGAGTGGTTCTGCTTGTTTTAGATTTGTCTTGATTCGGCTCGCTTAGTTAAATAAGTTAGGTTTGGGTTTTTTTTAGTTTATTAGTTAAAAAGATTAGGTTATAAACTTAAAAAAAGCTCAACGAAATTCGTTATATTGGTTCATCAAAATATTTTTTTATAAAAATAAATTATTCTTAGGTTTTTTATTAACAACGGGGCTTAAAATCCAAAGAAAAACAAATTAAAAGAGAATAGTTTTTGAAAATGAGATACTGATAGAATCAACATGAAGATGAAGAAAGATACAAGAAGGTAAATTAAAGAACACATGACAGCCAAAAGGTAAACTATGACCATAATTAGCCATTCCATCTGCACAAGAGTTTGCTTCTCGAAATTGATGTTGTATTCTCTATTTAATTAGTCTACTGCACTTCTCCTTAATTGCCAAATTAAGGGCTTGAGAAGAATGCAAATCAATATCATCATGAAGAACAAGCCTTACTGCAGCAACTAGATCCATCTCCACAACCACATGATTATAACCCAGATTTACAGCAAGGTCCACACCCATTAAAATTCTTTAGAGCTCTGCCGAAGTAACTGAGTTTAAAGCTAAGTTTTCATGAAAACTAGCTAGAAACCTTCAATCCATGTATCTAATAATCCCTCCGCAAGCTGCTTTTTCATTATGTAAAACCGAACCATCTATGTTTAGCTTCACAAGAGGAGGTTTTGGAGGATGCCATTTAATCTGTCTCTCAACATAATTTCTAGCTACTTTTCTAACTCGACTCACTTCAGCCTGAGCATGCTGAAAGTCCTTTACTAGATAGACAGCAAGGGGAGCAACCTTCTCCTCCTCAATGATATCATCAACATTAAAAACAAATTTATTCTATTGATACCATAAGGAATTCATCGTAGTAACAAAAAAAAGGGGCCAAGATTGCCTTTGGTAGGGAGATTTGGTAGATAAATTCTCTAACAACCAAACCAAGAGAGGAGATTCACGTGCCTCTCGCCATCCTGCAATCATGGAGAACATGGAGCAAAGATTCAGGGAATACACCACAAATGACACAACTATCTTCCTCTGCCATATGTCTTCTGGTGCGTTCTGTATTGGTCAAAAGGATCTGGTGCACTACAAGCTAACAAAAAGACACAGCCATTGTAGAGCCTTCAACTTCCATATTTTTTAGAATAAGGAAGCATTTGAGTCATCCGCATGTCCCAAAAAGATAGCACAAATCGACTTTATCAAGAATACACCACTTAATACCGGAAGCCAAGCCAAGCTATTGACTCCTAACTTAGGCTCATGAGGTTTAATTGAAGTAAAAATAGAATACCAATCATCTGCCAGCATATTACCAATCCGATCATAGTCCCAATGACCATTAATAACAAACTCGCAAACTCTCTCTTTCAACATCTCTTCGATAATTTATGGTTGAGCAAAGTCCACAAATTTATGAATACCTAAAATTTATTGGTCGGTCCAGAAATTAATCTCATTACCAAATCTAACCCTCCATATGAGATTATTCTAAAAATTCTTCAAACCCTTTGGATGCATTATCAAGCATTTGAAGTTGTGTTGATCTTTTTAACAACAAAAAGAGTAGCCTCGCTGTATTCATATTTACTCCAAAAAATTTTAACCCAAAGATCTCCTCTATTATGGACAAGTTTCCAAGCTAATTTCATCAAATTTACATTATTAAGAACTCAGCAAGTCTAAAACCGAGACCTCCTTGAACCTTAGACGAACAAAGAGTTTTCCACTTATGAAGATGAGACTTTCTAACCAAATCAGCTCCTCCCTAGATAAAATTATGACATATGTTGTTAATTCGGTCACAAATACTCAAAGGCAGCTTCATGCTTTGAATTACATAAGATGGGATAGTTGATAGAGTCGATTGAGTAAGAGTGACTCTACCTGCCAAAGAAAGGTTGCGAACTTTTCAAGAGTCAAGACGTTTCGACATTCTGTCAAGAATGAATTGAAAATCCTCCTTCTTTGATCTGCCATGTAGTAGAGGTACTCCCAAATATTTACCCAAATTCGTCGTAAGTCTTATCCAAAGGGCATTACTAAGAGCACATTCTCTCTCCAAATTCAAATATTCCGAAAGAAGATAGAAGCCTTTGCAAAATTTACCTTTTGTCCCGAACAATAGTAAAAAAGATCTAAAATACCCCCTTACTACTTGTTCATACCCTGGATAGAGCTATACGGTCCGAGTTAGACGAAGACAAAAGCGACCGACCTCTTGTAAGGTTGATCGTCACCGACCTCTTCCTAAAGAGCTCAGCCAAATTTCCATAGAGGTCCAAACAGACCCAAAGTAGAGGATTACAGCCCACCTAAAGGCGGCTGGCCAAAAGATAAGTGATCTCACCCACAAAAGATAAGATAAGATAACTAACTTATCTCAAGAAAGGTCACTCCATACTACTATAAATACACTGGAGCTCCCAAGTATAACACATACTCCAACTCTACAAAAAACCTACCTAAAGGCCTGTACTAACTTAAGCATCGGAGTCTCTTGTAGGTACCACCACTTTCCGGTGACCAAGGGCCAGCAGCACCTCCTACTCCAACAAGTCGGGCACGGCGACACGACCAGTTCAAGAAGATCTCGTCTAAGATCGACCTTCAATTTCAGGTAACCCTCGGAACATTGGCGCCGTTGCCGGGGAACCTGGAAGTCATCCAATCACCATGGCAAGTAACCCTACCAACGACCTCAACTCCGGTTTGGAAGAAGGAACGCCGCTTAAGAACACGGATGCCACACCAAAGGGCATGCACCAATCCAAGGGAGACAAGCAACCTCAAAATACTGAAATCCTGAATGTCATCCGTGAACAGCAGGATCACCTCAAACAGCTCAAACAAGAAGCTGAACGTCAACGAGAAGCCGAGGGAGACCTCCGGAGAGAAACAAGACGACGTCGAGAGTTAGAAGACAAGCTCCAAAAGCTCGAAGCCGACCTCAAAACCAAGACCTCCCATCACGAGGATAACCCTCATAAGGACCAAGACCTGTTCACAAAAGAAATCATGAAGGCTAAAGTCCTGAAGGACTTCAAAGCCCCTGATATGACCCCATACAATGGTGCGTCCGACCCAAGCCATCACCTTAGCAACTTTAGAAGCCGGATGTACCTCATGGACGCCTCAGATGTGACCCGTTGCAAGGTCCTTCCAACCACACTAAAACGACAATAAAGTGGTTCGATAGCCTGCCACCAAGGTCGATTGCAAGCTTCGATGACCTCGCCAAGAAATTCTTAGCCAAATTCTCCATCCAGAAGGACAAGACCAAGCACGCTCCAAGCTTGCTAGGGATTAAACAGGGAGATTGAGAAAGCCTCCGCAGCTACATGGAAAGATTCAATAAAGTATGCCTTGACATACAGAATCTTCCTACAGAAGCGGCCATCATGTGACTCATCAACAGTCTACGTGAAGGATCCTTCAGCCATTCCATATCCAAGAAGCACCTAACATCTCTTAACGAGGTTCAAAAACGGGCGGAAAAGTACATTAATATGGAGGAGAACTCCTGATTAGGAGAAACTTTGAAGACCGGACTCTCCTACCCACCTCGAGACAAGGATAAAGAGTCCATGAAAACAGAAGACCAACTTACTGAGAAACCCAGAAAGTACCACAACTATACTCCCCTTCAGGTGTCTCTTGTAGATATCTATCGAGAAATATGCAACACTGAGAAGATTCCTCCTCCTCGCCCGATTAAACACAAGAGAAGAGGAAGTCAGATAGAATATTGTGAATACCACCGAATCTACGGACATCCTACTAACGAGTACTACGACTTGAAGAACATCATAGAAAAACTAGCTCGAGAAGGAAGACTAGATCGGTTCCTAGCCAATAGAATGGACGAGCCAAAAAAGTGAAGAAGGGATGAAGAGGAAGGATGAAATGAATGTCCTCCCCACACCCCTGAAAGACATATTCACATGATAAATGGAGGATTTTCAGGAGGAAGGATCTCCAAGTCAGCCCACAAAAGACACCTTAAAGAGGTATACAATGCTGGAGAAGGGGACAGGTCATCCGAACCCCTCACTATTACCTTCACTCAAGAAGACGCTGCAGACATCATCTCGGGACACGACGACCCTGTGGTTATTACCATCATACTTGCCAACGCCAATCTCCACCGAACATTGGTCGACCAAGGGAGCTCTGTGGATATCCTATTCAAATCCGCCTTCGACAAGCTCAGCCTACAAGAGAAAGAGCTCAGAGCATATCCAAATAGCCTATTCGGGTTCGGAGATACCCCAATCCAGCCACTGGGGTACATCCCACTACATACAACCTTCGGGAAAGGAACACGGTCTAGAACGTTAAGCATAGACTACATCGTAGTTGATGTGAGCTCTGCATATAATGCCCTCATAGGTCGAACAACGTTAAACCAGCTCGCCGCGGAGGTCTCCACTCTACACCTATGCATGAAGTTCCCAACTTCAGAGGGGATCGCCACCATAAAAGGAGACCAAAAACTCGCACAACGCTGTTACAACAAAAGTCTAAACCTTAAAGGTAACCCCAGAGGAAAAGAAACCAATACTATTGGAACTCGAGGAATCAGAGCTCTCGAAGAACTTCGTCCACAGCCAGAAGGTGAGACCGAAGAAGTTCAGATCGGGGACACTCAAGACAAAGTAACAAACATAGGGACAAACCTACACGAAGACTTGAAGGAACTACTGAAGGAGTTCTTAAAAAAGAACTCCGACTTGTTTGCATGGAAGGCCGCATACATGCCCAGTATTGATCCCGGACTGATGTGCCATAGATTAGCAGTATATCCCGGATCTCGGCCAGTGCAACAGAAGCGTACAAAGCTCAGCCCAGAAAGGTCGCAAGCAGTAGTAGAATAAGTACAAACCTTGCTGGAGGCAGGGTTCATAAGGAAGGTAAAATACCCACTATGACTAGCCAATGTCATACTGGTCAAAAAGTCAAATAGAAAGTGGCGGATGTGCACTGATTACACCGACCTCAACAAAGCCTGCAAAAAGATCCCTACACACTCCCGAATATAGACACACTCGTCGACGTATCATCGGGATACAAGTACCTCTCCTTCATGGACGCTTACTCGGGATACAACCAAATCCCTATGTATCAACCCGACCAGGAGAAAACTTCATTCCTAACCCCAAGAGCAAACTATTGCTACGTAGTTATGCCCTTCGGACTCAAGAATGCAGGGGCTACATATCAGAGGTTGATGAACAAAGTTTTCGCCAATCACATCGGAAAGCTGATGGAAGTTTATGTCGACGACATGCTCATAAAAACACAAAAAGAGGAAACCTTATTATCCGATCTCACCAAAGTGTTCGACACCTTAAGAAAGCATGGGATGAGACTTAACCCCGCAAAGTGCATATTTGCAGTAGAAGTTGGCAAATTCTTGGGCTTCATGCTCACTCAGAGTGGGATTAAAGCAAACCCAGATAAATGCCAGGCCATACTTGGCATGAAAAGCCCGACCTGTGTCAAAGAGGTCCAGCAGCTCAACGGAAGATTAGCAGCTCTATCCGGATTCCTAGCTAGATCGGCCTTAAGATCTCTCCCTTTCTATGCAATATTAAGGAAATGAAAGAGGTTTGAATGGATCCCAGAATGTGAACAAGCCTTCCAAGACTTCAAGGCATTCCTGGGACGACCACCTATCCTAACCCAACCCAGGAAAGGTGAATAACTAATCCTATACCTCGCCATAGGGAGTCGGGCGGTAGCCTCAGCACTGGTAAGAGAAGACGAAAATGGGCAACAACCTATCTACTTCATTAATAAGGCCCTGCAGGGGCTGAATTAAACTATCAAAAGATAGAAAAGTTCGCCTATGCCCTTATACTTACTTCTCGACGACTCCGACCATATTTTCAAGCCCACACCATCAGAATACGGACCGACCAACCAATAAGAAGTATCATATAGAAAACAAACTTAGCTGGAAGAATCCTACAATGGGCCATCGAGTTATCCGAGTTTGACCTTAAGTACGAAGCTCGGACAGCCATCAAATCCCAATAGTTAGCCGACTTCATTGCAGAATACACCGACACTCTGGACACTCCCACTAGCTGGAACCTCTATGTCGACGGCTCATCAAAGAAAGCGGGAAGCGGAGCAAGAGTCATCCTAGAAAGTAATCAAGGAACTCAACTCGAGCTCTCCTTAAAGTTCGAGTTTTCTGCTTCAAATAACCAAGCTGAATACGAAGCCCTACTGGCGGGTTTGAAGTTGGCTAGAAAGGTCGGAGCTCAAAAACTGACTATTTTCAGCGACTCACAGGTAGTCACCTCGCAAATAGAAGGGAACTACCAGGCTAAAGATCCTACCATGAAGAAATATTTAGACAAAACCAGAGAATAGCTCAGGAAATTCAGGGGATATGAGGTCCAACATATACCTCGGGAACAAAATGCCCGAGCTGATACCCTTTCAAAACTAGCCAGCACCAAACCCAGAGGCAACAACAGAAGTCTCATCCAAGAGACGCTGCCAAAATCCGTCAATCTCAAAAGAAAAGAAAATTCTAAGCATATCAGACCAGGACCAAGGGTGGATGACTCCCATAATCAACTACCTCAAGTTCGAAATACTCCTCGTAGATAAAAAGGAGGCAAAAAGGCTAGTACGAGAGGTACAGTACTACACTTTAGTGCACGACGTTCTATATAGGAGAGGAATTTCTACAACCCTCCTAAAATGTGTCCCGACCTCCGCTACAAGGGAAGTCCTAAAGGAAGTTCACAGTGGCATATGCGGCAACGACCTTGGGGCACGAGCTCTTTTCAAAAAGGTACTTCGAGCTGGCTTCTATTGGCCAACCTTGCAAAAAGAAGTAACAGAATTTGTCAAGACGTGCCCACCATGTCAGAAGCATACCAACTTTCACATAGTCCCACCAGAAGAACTAATCTGCATTACTTCACCCTAGCCATTTGCAAAGTGGGGGCTCGACCTCCTCGACCATTACCCCAGGGATCGGGGCAAGTTAAGTTCCTCATTGTAGGAATAGACTATTTCACAAAGTGGATTGAAGCAGAGTCATTAGCCACTGCCACCGCCCAAAAAAGTCAGAAATTTCTATATAGAAATATTGTCACAAGGTTTGGGGTCCCATGCTCCATCACCACAGACAATGGTACTCAGTTAATCGACACAGGCTTCAGGAACTTGGTAGTCGACCTGAAAATCAAACACCAATTCACCTCTGTAGAACACCTACAAGCCAATGGACAGGCGGAAGCCGCCAACAAAGTCATATTGGCCGGGTTAAAACGGAGGCTATAGGACGTAAAAGAAGCTTGGGCCGAAGAGCTCCCGCAAGTCCTATGGGCCTACCGAACAACACTGTATTCCACCACCAGAATCACCCTTCCGACTTACTTACGGAATGGAGGCTATGATTCCCGTTGAAGTAGAAGAAGGATCCCCTAGAGTGATCCTCTACAATGAAGATACCAACTCCCAAGCACAAAGGGAAGAGCTCGACCTACTTCCAGAAGTCCGAGAAAGAATTCAGATTAGAGAGGAAGCGCTAAAGTGTCGGATGGCTCTAAGATATAATCGAAAGGTAATCCAGTGAAGCTTCACCACCAATGATCTCATCTGAATCCGAAACAATATCGGAGCAGGTCAGTCAGGAGAAGGGAAGCTAGCAGCCAACTGGAAATGACCATACCGAGTTACAGAAGTACTAGGAAAGGGTTACTATAAGGTGGCCGACCACGAATATGGCTAGAAAGGAAGGGATCTCAGGCCAAGGTGCCTCTTTTTCCTAAAAAGGTTTTTTAACGAGGCGCCAGGCCAAGATCTAAAAGCTGCCCGAGCTAGAAGGGTAAGTATTCACACGTACATACTCTTATCTATATTTTCTATTTTATTACTTGAATAAAAGTTATCAATTCCCTAAAAAATTTTCCTGCCCGACCAGAAGAGGTCGGCAAGGTGAAGCGATAAAGCTCAAGTTAATGCAAGAAGTTATAAAAAGTAACCCATACAAAGTGGCCTGACGAGGTCAGACTAAAATGGGATTACTAAAAATAACTTGAGAAGGCCCGACAGAGAAATCGTACCAACTAAAGGATCACTGAAAAGGGAACAAACACTATAAAAAGGCCAAAAAAGGTTGAAAAACCTAGGCCAAAAGTGCTTAGCTAAAAGGGTATGTAACTCCTAAAAGGGGATACTACAAAAGCAAGAACACGATCTTGAAATAAGGCTAAAAAGTCGTCCAAACTAACTAAAAAGGTTTTATACCTAAAAAAGTTATTGGGACTTGACTAAAAGGCCCAGACAAAAAAAATCGTGAGAAAGACGTAACTACAATAAAAGGTTATCAACATAACCAAAGAAAAGGCGTGACCTAAAGGATGTCAGATCCTGTAAAAGTGAACACTATCTCAAAAGAAGTCGGACCAGGGAATCCCAAGCATAAAGACTCATAAAAGGATCACGTCACAAGACAACATGTAAGGGCTAAAATCATCACACAGAAGTTAAAAACATTAAAAACTCGAGGGCTGCCAAAAAGCAACCCAAGAGTTAAAAAAGTGTTTTTGATTAAAAAGCCCAAGTTGCTCAGAAGCAACTAGCAAATGTCAGTAAAATCAACCCAAAAAGACATACATAATAAAGGGTTCAAAAGGTCCACAGACCGGACCAGATCAGCACAAAATCAAAACAGATATAAAGAAAAGAGCATCACAAGGGGTCCAAGTTCGCCCCAGTAGCAACATCCTTAGGAGCAAGTGGGGCAGTCGAGATCGGGGTGGCACTAACAACTCCATCTGGCCCATTCAGAATCTCTACGTCAGGTTCAGGCCTAGGAGGGATCACCTCGCCAGAAGGAGCTGCAGTAGTTAAAGCTGCAGAAGTCTTAACGGGCAGCACAAGGGGAGGACCCTCCTCATCATCATTCAAGACAGGCACAATCTTTCCATCCTCCACCATGTTGTCCATACTGAATAAGGAGAGGTCGGCGTCAGGAGCAAGAACTCGGACCTAGGCCTTCAGATTTTCATACATGTCGGTCATGCTGCTCACCATATGGCCTTGAAGCTCGGCATAATCATCCTGAGCGGACTGAAGTATCTCCTTGGTGTCCAATAGCTCGCCGTAGGTACAGGCATAGCTCTCCTTAAATTTCTTAGCCATCTCCTCAGCCAGGTTGGCAGACACTTCTACAGCAGTAGCCCGAGCTTTCTCTTTCTCTACATCAAGCTCCAATTTGGAAACCTTGGCGTCAAGCTCATCCTTCACACCTTTCACTCTGTCGAACTCAGTCTTGGCTTCCTCCATAAAAGTCTTGGTAGCATGAACTGGAGACTCCTTGATAACCTGGGACAAAGCAGCACTAATGTTGGCCATCCGAATACTATTACTTGCAATGAAATTAACATGATGAAGGATCGACACGTCGTCCAGAGGAACCTTACCATGAGGAGCAATCAACTCTGTGGCAAAGGCCACACCATCAAACTCTCTGTCATTCAAATCATAGGTCCCAACAATCTTTTGATGCTTGGGAGGGGGACCAGCAGCAGTAGGGGAAGAGGCAGCACCAGAAATCTCAACAGGGGGATCGGTAGAAACTGTCCGAACTTTAGGGGTTGGGATGATCTTCCTCGGACCCTGAGAGTCAGAAGTCGGCTTCTTTGGAGGCACCTGAGAAGACCCTTCCCCCGACGTCTTCTTCGACAGGTTCTGGGCAGCCACCGCCTTCTTGGCCTTCCGAAAAGCCTTCATGGAGTCCGAAGACGAAACCATCTCTAAAAAGAAACCAAGAAAACAGTTACATTTACAGATGAGGACAAAACTTCAATTAATAAAAGAAAAGTTTCCACGAAGGGAGAGCTCGGACACTACCTAGCTCGGAACGGAGGAGAGTGGGATCCCCCAAAAACTTCTTAGTATCCAGGTGAGGAGGTTCCCCCCAGTGCTCCTCTAAAACACCTTCAAAAGCATGTTCTACTTCGTCTAAACTCTCCCAAGGGTATTTGAGGACTACAGGGTCTTTTTGCCACCATAAAGGAAAGGTTGGCTCATCATTTTCATCCAAAAAGAAAGGGCGAGCGCCCTCAACAGCTCGGACTTTAAAATAGTAATTTTTAAAGTCCTGAAAGGAGTCGTCGAACATGGAAAAGACTTTTCTCCCTTGAGTAGTGTGAAAGGAGATCCAAGAAGCTTTCTTCTTAGCCACTTCCGGTTTGGTCAGCACAAACAGATAAAGGAAGAGGGACTGGGAAGGACGAACACCTAGTTCTTGATAGAGCAACTGGAAAATCTTTATAAAGGCCCAAGAATTCGGATGAAGCTGTGAAGGGGCCACATTACATTCCCACAAGAGTTCGGTTTCAAAGGCGGTAAAAGGAAGGGTGATACCGAGTTGGCTAAAGAAATAGTCATAAGCATAAAAGAAAGGACGCTCTGTCCAATCTAGAGGAGGGAAGCTAACTCTCTCCTCAGGGTCGGGAGACACCAGTTCATAGTTCTTCTCATCTTCCCTACGCTCACAAACCCTATGAAATCTCTTAAGATTCTCACAATATTCTGGGTCGGCCACAGTAACACACATCAACACTATGGAATCTAACCAATCGGCCATGCCAGCAGGGACCTTTGTGGACATCTCGACAATATTCTTACGAGAAGACATATAGCAAACTACACCTACAGCAAGAAAATAAAAAGGGGTCACTAACAAACAACTCGGACAGAAGCAAAAAAGGAAGAAACAACCAACAAGCAACAGGTATGGTAGTAAAAGGGCACCCCAGGATTCGTAAAAATAAATACCAAAAGCCCAGGGGCACCCTTTGAAGGCAGCAGTACAGAATACAGAAAAAGGAAATATGATAAACCAAAACCCTAGACTTCTCAAACAAAAATGACCGGAGGTAACGACGGAAACCTAAGCACTTACATTTTCCCAAAACAAAGCAGCAGAGACAAAAAAGATCGCAACTTTGAAAGAAACAAAGACATGCAAATACCAAAAAAGCTTCAAACTTTTCAAAGGAAGCTCAGCAAAGATCAAAACTTTTTTCGAAAAGACAGCATGCAGCAGTAAAACAACAAGGAAGGACGATTATTAAAATGCGTAAAAACAAGAAAGGGTATGAAGCAAAGCACCAACCTGCAAAGGAGAACAAGAAGTAGCGACAGATGCGTAGCAAAAGCATGAACGGTCCAATGAAAGCTTCGAAAACTCCAAAGAAAGAAGAAAAGCTCGGGGCAAAGTGGTAGCGGAGAAAGAGGGTGTTCTTTTCAGAAGAAGGAAACGAAACAGACTTCTCTAAATTCAAATTGAAGGAGTGAATGAAACGGTAAAAGTAAATTTAAAATTCTATTAAAGAGGCTTTTAAAGCGATCGCACGTTCCCAGGGAAACGCCCTCGAGAAATGATCGTAGCAATAAAGGAGCGAAAGGCAAAAAATGCTCCACATTTTAAAAACAGCATTTAGTAAACGCGAAACCGGACAGATGCTTGAACACGACTTCCTCAAAAGGGATCGAGGTTTAAAAACACGACCTCAAGGGGAAGATCGAAGCTCAAGCAGGGGCAGTATTCATACCCTAGACCGAGCTATACGGTCCGAGTTGGACAAAGACAAAAGCGACCGACCTCTTGTAAGATTGATCATCACCGACCTCTTCCTAAAGAGCTCGGCCAAATCGCCATAGAGGCCCAAACAAGCCCAAAGCAGAAGATTACAGCCCACCTGAAGGTGGCTGGCCAAAAGATAAGTGATCTCACCTACAAAAGATAAGATAAGATAACTAACTTATCTCAAGAAATGTCACTCTACGCTACTATAAATACACTGGAGCACCCAGGTATAACACATACTCTAACTCTACAAAAAACCTGCCTAAAAGCCTGTACTAACTTAAGCATCGGAGTCTCTTGCAGGTACCAGCACCCTCCGGTGACCTAGGGCCAGCAGCACCTCCTACTCCAACAAGTCGGGCACGGCGGCACGACCAGTTCAAGAAGATCTCGTTCGAGATCGACCTTCAGTTTCAGGTAACCCTCGGAACACTACTTGCACCTGATCTATAGTTGCCTTAGCAAACAGCACAATGTCATCACCAAAACAAAGGTGAGATAGACTTCGACCTCTTCTATTAAGCATGATCAATTCCCAAACATGGTGGTTAATCGTAAAAGAAATTATCTGATAAAGATGCTCAATACATAGGACAAATAGATAAGGAGAAATTGGGTCACCTTGGCGCACACCTTTAGTGGGCTTAAAGGAAGCTGATGGAGTACCATTCCAAAGAACCTTCATTTCCGCAGAAGAATAGCAATGAATAGGGCTGCACACAGATTGGATCGGATCAGATATCATCAAAACTTTGATCTGATCCGCACTAAACTCATCAGGTCAGATCTATATCCGCGTCTTTTATACTCAGATCTGATTCGATCCTCATATTTACGGATCCGATCGGATTTCGGATATATCTGATTAAAAATAAAAATTTATTTTTTAAAATTCAAAAAATTCAATCAGAACCAACAAAAAATAAGAAAATACCCTACAAATTTAAAAATTATGAAAAACATAAAAAGGTTCAAATAGAAGTATAGAATCATACCAAAAATTAAGAATAGCATCAAACGAGTTCACATCCTCCATATCAACAAGCAGAACTAAAATTCAAACAATAATACGGAAGATTGAAAAACCAAAACTTTCTAATAGTCCCAAATAAATTTAATATAACCTAATAGTTTCTAAATTTAAAAGAAAAAATACTAAACTTCTAAAACTTAAACAGAAAAAAAAATCAGAAGCGAGATGCCCAGACAAAGAAGAAGCAGTAGAAGCCAATTGAATCAGCAGAAGCCAGAAGAAGAATTAGTAGCAGAAGCCAAATCTAGTGAAAGTAACCGAAGCTGAAGAAGAAACCATTAAAACAAAGGAATGCAAACCATGGACAGAGTTGAAGAGGTTGATGGAACAGAGAGGAGGCAAGCGATAGGAAGCGAAGAGCGTGACCGAGGAAGAGACGAGAGCGACGAGAAAAAGAAGAGCATGACCGAGGAACGTCAGTGGCGAGCAACCTCTAGCGTGGCAGCAAAGAGCATGAACAAGGATGATGGTGGTGTTCGGTGATGGTGAGACAGTGACTTGGAGTGAGAGTGAGATGAGATTGGGACTGAGGTAGTAACACCAAACGCAAAGGGATTTAGGATTTGTTAGCTAGGTTAGATTTTAACTACATATATAAATATATTATTTATTTATTATGGATATGCAAATCGGATCTGCGGTTATCCATCTCAAATCCGTGATCCGATCCTTTTATTATGCAGATCCGATCCGATCCGATGGCTTTGCGGATCGAATCTTATCCATAATTTAGAATCGGAGTCTCTGCTTCGGTAAGAGCGTGTACTATGATCCACGAACCTCCCTCAAAGAGCTGAAACATACTAGAACAGTAGAGTAGTACCAAGCGGCGTTCGAGAACCTGACCAATAGAACTTTTAGCCTGAGTGAAGAGTGGATTGTGTCACTCTTCACAGCTGGGCTCCAAGACCCACTCAAGTTTGAGCTGCTTCTAGCCAAGCCTACCTCATATGTCCATGCTATGTCTCTTGCTAAACTACATGAGCAAAAGAATTCATCATCTCAAGCCCAACCTTGTGCTAGTGGGGGTAAGCCCACTCCACTCTTCATTCCAACTACAAAGTTGTACCCAATAGAACATTGAATCTGCTCCAGAGAACCACAGTGACAACACCAAGAAGCACAATCACCCCTTCACCCAAAATGAACCCTACGACAAATACCATGCCATTCAAGAAGCTTTCTAGTGCTGAGATTTAATCTCGACGGGAGAAGGGACTTTGCTACTACTGTGATGAAAAATATAATATGGGGCATAGATGTATAGCCACTTACCATCTCTTGGTAGGAGAAGAGGAACTTCATGAGTTACTCAGCCACGAGGCGAGCCAAGGCCACAACTTCGGACTCTGATTCTAAGGATGAAGGAACAGAGGAAGAGAATCCCAGAATCAGCCTTAATGCCTTCGAAATGGAATTTCATCCAGAAACTCTTCGCGTTAAGGGTAGCCATGGGAACCGACATTTTATGATTTTGATTGACAGGGGTAGTACCCATAGCTTTGTGAAGAGCTCAATCGCCAGGAAGTTGTAACTCACTCTCACACCTACTCCAATGTTGTGTGTTATGGTGGGCAATGGAGATGCAATTCACTGCGAGGCTAAGTGTCCAGATTTGGCGCTAGTAGTTTAGGATATGAATTTTCTGTAAATGATTACATGTTGGATTTAAAGGATGCGGATATTATCTTAGGAGTGCATTGGTTGATGAATTTAGGAACCATTCAAATTAATTATTTGAAATTATTCATGAAGTTTAAGGTGAACAATGAATGGGTGATTTTTAGGGGTGAGAGACTACTCAACGAAGCTGGGTTGAATTATAAGGAGCTGAAAAAATTATATGAGAGCAAGGCCGTTGCTTCCCTATTCCAATTAGAGACTATGATCACAGAAGGAGAACCTCATGAGGAAAGTTAAGATGAAGATGTGAGGAAGGTTCTCTTTGACTTTCCTGAAGTGTTTGAAAAAACCCAACAGCTTCCCCTAAGTCGGGTGGTGGATCATCCGATTCACCTTACACCGGATGCATCCCCAGTTAGTGTACAACCATAAAAGTACCCACACTTCCTAAAGGAGGAGATGCAGAGGTTGTTAGAGGAGAGGCAGCATGCGAGGATCATTCAGGAAAGTCAAAGTGCATTCTCCAGCCCTGTTTTGTTGGTTAAGAAGAAGGACGGAAGCTGGAGTTTCTGTGTTGATTATCGCGCTTTGAACGCAATCACTATTAAGGACAAATTCTTCATTCCAACCATTGAAGAGATACTGGATGAGCTGCACAGAGCCAAGTATTCTCAAAGATTAATTTAAGAAGTGGGTACCACCAAATCAGCGTGAGAGAGGAAGATATTGACAAGACAGTGTTTCACACTCATTTGGGGCATTATGAATTTATAGTCATGCAATTCGGACTCACTAATTCCTCATCAACATTCCAAGCCACCTTGAATAGAATTTTTCAACCTTATGTAATTTCGATTTTCTTCGATGATATCTTGATTTATAGTAGTACTAGAGAGGAACACTTGCAACATGTTACCGTGGCCTTAGAGGTGCTGAGGGATAATCAATTTTATGCTAAACGCTCCAAATGCTTATTCATGCATCCTCAAGTGGAATACTTGGGTCATGTAATTTCAGGTGAAGGAGTAATGGTGGATTCTTCCAAAATAGAGGCAATTATAGCTTGGCCGGTGCCTAAAACTTTTAAGCATCTTCGTGGCTTCCTTGGCCTGACAGGATACTATCGCAAGTTTGTGGCCAATTATGCATAACTAGCCTGCCGTTTGACTGACCTTCTCAAGAAACATGGCTTCCATTGGTCTGTTGAGGCTAAGCATGCCTTCCACCAGTTAAAACATATCATAACACACACTCTGGTTCTTGCACTTTCAGACTTCTCCAAGCCCTTCATAGTTGAAATTGATGCTTCAAATACTGGGGTGGGTGCAATACTCTCTCAAGAAGGGCATCTTGTGGCTTACTTCAACAAAATCTTGGGCTGCGCTTGTCTCAAGCCTCAGCCTATGTATGATAACTTTATGTGGTGACTCAAGCAATAACTAAGTTGCTCCATTACTTGTTGGGGCAAAAGTTCCTAATTAAGACGGATCATCAGGGACTGCATGAACTTATGACACAAGTAGTTCTCACCCCTAGAGTAGAAATATTATCTCTCAAAACTGCTGGGCTATAATTTTGAGATTGAGTATCAGCCAAAGAAGTTTAATAAGGGTGTGGATGCATTGTCACGACAAGAGGAGGATGAAGTGGCTCCTCAGTTTCAGGCATTCACAGCCATCCATTTCGACCTTATCCCTACCTTGTTGCAAGCAAATAACGAGTCTCCTGAATTGCATGATCTAAGGCAAAAATGGAGCAATAGAGTGTTGGGGTCTAAATTCTCTTTCAAGTATGGATTGATGTTGTTTATACGTAGAATATGGGTTCTGAGTTGGAACAATTACGGGAAACACTGCTGCATCAGTTTCACTCTACCTCATCAGCTGGTCATGGGAAAATTTTGAAAACCTACAATGGATTGGGCGAGTTGTTCTTTTGGCCAGGTATGCGCCAAAGTGTGATCCATTTTGTTAATCACTGTGTTGATTGTCAATTCACCAAATATATTGCTGCAAAACCACAAGGGCTACTCCAACCCTTACCTATTCCCTCCAAGCTTTAGGACGACATTAGCATGGACTTCATAGTCAAATTGCCAAACTCAGGGGGGGCTTCACGCTTGTCTTGGTTGTTATAGATCATTTCACTAAAACAACCCTAACAGCACCACTCAAAACAGGTTTCACAACAAAGGTGGTGGCTCACACTTTTCTCAGCCCGGTGGTGTGTTACCATGGGTTTCCAGCCATAATTATTTCTGATCGTGACCCGCTTTTCTTCAACTTTTGGAAGCAACTATTTAAGAGTTATGACACTCGACTCTTATATAGCACGATGTATCATCCACAGACAGATGGTCAGACGGAAGTGGTCAACCGAACTCTCGAATAATATCTTCATACTTTTACTCATGGTCATTCCTCTAAATGGTAATATATAACTAATCATTGATGATATATAAATAAATTATATTTTACAAATTATGAATTATAAATTTTATAATATATTTAATATCAATTTAGATTTTTTTAAAACACCGGAGGCCTTTTGTCCTAAAGAAAAAAAAAAAACAAAACAACTACCTCAACTTGAGTTATAATAAACGAAGCATGTTTTTTAATTGACTTGTGGACTTTCGAGTTTTAAATATAGAGGTAAATACCAAATCGGTACTCGAAAGATTTTGACGCTGACAAAATGGTACCTGACTTTTTTTATTGACAAAATAGTCCTTAAAATATTTTAAAATTTGACAAGCGTGTCCCCAAGCTCACCAAAGCAAATCTCCGGCAAGCACAATGCTAACATGGCTATTATGTTTTGATGACATGGCAAAAATCCTCTCCAACCCTAATCTTTCTCCTCCAATGCACTTCCCCTTCTCCCTCAACGCACTCCTCCCTTCCCTTTCCCCTTCCTGAATGCAATCTCCCCCCTCCATAACCTTAATCCCTCCCTCCCCCTCCCTAACCCTAATTCCCCCTCCCCAACACACTTCGCACTTTTCCAATCCAAAATCTCCCTTTCTGAACCCTAATCCCCTTCCCTTGTCCCTTTGAACCCTAATCTCTCCTTCTCAACTCACTGTTTCACACTCTCAACTCACTCTCCCCCAAAATGGAGCTCAACCTTCTCAGTCTTACAGAGCCAGCATCACCGATACTACACGGTCGCCATCTTGTCGTCGGATTTTCTGCGTCTGTCAGCGTCATTTGTCTCCTCCGACATGACATGCTCGCCTTCAACCTTCACTATTGTGCTTCGTGGTGGCTCGCTTCCCTCCTTCTAGTCGAACATAAAAATAGATACACATAGCAACAGCGTCCTTCAACCTTTCCGTTTGTATCTACTTGCTGCTCGCCTCCAGTTGCTGCCCTGCCTTCTCTGTCTGTGTTCCATCTTGGCTCCGTTGTGTCGTGCCTCCTCTATCTCTAGTGTTCTTTTTCTAGCCTTGTCTAAATCTGCTTCTTGCTTCATTGGTGTCTGTATTAAGCTTTATTTTATTTTATTTTAATTATTGTATATGAATATGCTTCTTGCTTCTGGCCTTGTCTAAATCTGCCTCCTCTACTTTTTGAATTGTAAATTAATCTGAAAATTTGGAGCAATTCGTGATTGAAAGAGTGAGAGAGTGTGATGGAGAAGGGAGATCTTTTGCTGGATTAAGGTTTAGGAAGATTTTCGAATTTAGGGTAACACTTGAGTGAGAGGGTGCACTGGGGAGGGGAGATTAGGGTTCAGAAGGGGAAGGGAGGGGGGGGATTAGGGTTGGGAGATTTTGGATTTTTCAGGTTGGACTGGGTAATTAATTAAAAATTTCACCTTGAATTTTCCGGTGGCCACCTCAGCATCTTTCTCATCGGAAATGTGCTTCGGCGAGCTCGGAGATACGCTTGTCAAATTTTAAAATCTTTTAGGAACTATTTTATCAATAACAAAAGTCAGGTACCATTTTATCAGCGCCAGAATCTTTCGAGTATCGATTTGGTATTTACCTCTTTAAATATATTGGATTCAAATTTAAAAAAAAAAGTCTATAAAAAATAACAAATTTAAACTTGGATGATTTATTTATCGCATAAACCAAATTTGTCAAAACTAAAATTTGACTTGACTTGATCTATTTTCAATACAAGTGTTTAAGTAAAAATGTTAGTTAATTAATAAAAAGCATAATAAACTAATAGTAACAACAAAGGGTACGAAAAAATTCACTCCTCATAATTAAACAGAATTATCTGTATGACTATTATATCTACTTGATTTAAAAAGGTTTAATTACTCTTTTGGTCCTATAGTTTTGTGAAATTTTTAATTAGGTTTTTATATTTTTTTTTCTTTTGATTGAGTCTTTTCACCAATTTTTTTTAATTGAGTCCCTACACTTTTTTTTCTTTTATTTGAGTCCCTGCACCAATATATACATATATATATATTTTGCGTTGGGTCCCTATACAATTAAGCCAATTACTACCAAGAGGGACCTAATTGAAAAAAAAAGAATTGGTGCAGGACCCAATTAAAAGAAAAAAATGTATAAGGACCTAATTAAAAATTTTGCGAAACTATAGGGACCAACAGAGTAATTAAACCATTTAAAAATGAGAAAATTTCACTACCTTTTCTTGAAAGAACTAAAATGACACTCCCCTTCCCTCTATTTGTAAAATGTACATTCTCTTCCCTTATAACTTTTAAAAAACCTTCTCTTTAATCCATTTTAAATTTTTTGTGTTAACTAATATTAACTTTATCCATTTTTTAAGAAAAAAATAAATTATTTTTTACAAAAATATCCTTTAACAAAAATTTTATTTTTTGTCATTAAATTTTACTTACTAAAATATCCTTTAATAAATTATTTTTTTATTGATTAAATTATATTTTTATTAAAATATTTTTTAAAAAATTTAATAATTAATTTTTTTCTAAAATACTATTCAATAATTTTTTAATTATTAAATTATGATTTTGTCAAAATTTTTGTTAACAATTATAGTTATATTTTACTATTAATTTTTTAATATCAATCTATATTATTTTAATATTAAATAAAAAATCTTGGTAAAATTATTTTTTGATATCAATATATATTAATTATTATATATATTAAAGGTGGTAAGATTTTTTTATTTAAAGTTAAAATAATATATATTGACATCCAAAAAGTAATAGTAAAATATAACAATAATTATTAATAAAAAATTCGGTAAAATCACAATTTAATAATTAAAAAATTATTGAAGGATATTTTAGAAAAAAATTAATTTAATTGTTAATTTTTTTAAAAATATTTTGGTAAAAATACAATTTAATCAATAAAAAATAATTTATTAAAATATATTTCGGTAAGAAAAATTTAATGACAAAAAAATATAATTTTTTCTAAAGGGTATTTTTATAAAAAAATAATTTATTTTTTTTTGAAAAATGGATAAAGTTAACATTAGTTAACACAAAAAAATTAAAATAAATTAAAGAAGAGTTTTTTTTTAAAAATTATAAGGGAGGAGAACGTACATTTTACAAATAGAGGGGAGAGGAGTGTTATTTTAGTATCTCTCAAAGAAGAAAAGTGAAATTTTCTCATTTAAAAATTTGTTAATTCAGTAATAGACCTTCTAATTAAAAGAAGTCCGCATAATTTGGTAAGTTTCTGCGAATAGAATGCACTCAATAATAACTTGTTATAGAAATTGTTTTTGGATATTATTATTTAAAGTACGTTTGGTTTGCATTTTTATTTTTAATATTTCCTGTTTTTTAAATTTTATGAAAAAAAAAATAAAAACAGCAAAAACAATAAAATCTTATTTTTTGTTTTTATTTTCTATTTTTATTTTTTTACAAAATTTAAAAATAAAAAATATTAAAAATATAAATATAAATCAAACGCATCCTTAATTTTAAAGACTTTTTTTGTTAAACAAGTTAACAAATTGTGGCCCAAACAGGGTTTAAGGTGCTCTGCTAGGGTTTAGGTGCTTTAAGATTTTACTGCGTGAAAAATCCTAATTTTGCGCTTCCGCATGCTAAGTTCTCACTCAGTTGGTCTTTTTGTAATCAATGGAAGAAAGAGGAGTAGGAGATAAAGGAAGGGAGGATCGAGAGAAATCAAAAGAGAATGGAGTGGTGTTCTTCGATGATAATGATATCAAGGAAGGGCTGGGGGTATGTGGAAAAAGTCTGGTAGGTCGAATTCTGTCTAATAAGTCCTTTTCAATTGGCACAATTGAACCTGCTATGTTTGCTATATGGCGACAGCTTGAAGGTTTTCATGTCACTGATCATGGAGAAAACACCTTCCAATTCTTCTTTGATAACGAGCAGGATTTAATTAGGGTGGAGAAGGAGGTTCCATGACTTCTCAAAAACTACATACTCAATATCAAAAGATGGAACAAGGAGATGTGTATTAATGCTGAAGAATTTTCCCTTGTTCCGATCTGGGTGCAATTTTGGGGCCTCCCAAAATATTGTAAGACAATTGCACTAGAAAGGAAAATTGGTGCAACTATTGGTGATGTGTTGGATATGAGAGTGTTTACAATGAAAGGAAGGGGGTCAACGATTGTGAAAGTGCAATTCAGCCTTGATGTTACTTAGAAACTGAGAAAATCTGTGAAGATTGCAGGGTAAATGGTCGGGTTATGGAGGTATATTTGAAGTATGAGCGAATAGGGTGTTTTAATTTCTATTGTGGCCATTTGGGGCACGAGGTGAGAAGCTGCAACACACTGCTAGATGACACGGTGAAGGGAGAGAAGGTGGAGGAATGTTGGAGAAAGTGGATGAAGGCTGAACAAACAGGTAAAATGGTTATATACTTGAAAGAGAACCCCTAAACAAATCAGGGTTCAAACTCAAGTGACTGGAGGAATAAGTCCAAAAATCTCACTCCAGTTAATCTTCTTAGGAGTATGACAGCATTATCTGTAAAAAAGAAGAAAAACAAGAACAACGCTGACATGGAAGAAACAAAAACATGTAGAGGGGAGGTTTTAATTACTGCTACAAAGCTTCTAGCAGAATTGAATTGTGCCAATGAGGATGAAGAGAATAATAGGGAGGAGCAGCCAATTGTGTGTGTTGGAAGTTTTTTAGAGAGTAAAATAGAAGAAAATTTTATTATTGATGTACATAATTATTAGCAGATCGGAGGAACCAATTTGAAGGTCGGGCCAGTTAGCAAAAAACCAAAAATTAAACACTTGGCTAAGAAGACTAATTCTAATTCTCACATTACAGTGGGTGTTAAAAGGAAGTCAGAGGAAGCTGAAGATGAAACTTGGTGGAGGCAGGAAGACGCAAAGATTTGAATATCGTTGAACTGGGGGAGGGTGCCAACCCGCAATTGGCACTCCAAAGCCAATGAAGATGATGATGTAGAACTGTCGGGATTTGGGGAAGACCCTGACAGTTCACAACTTACATGGGATCAAAAGATCCCATTCTCCTGAGGTGGTATTTTTATGAGACAAAAAATACCTCTTCGTTTGTTAGGAGGCAGTGTAAAAGATTTGGGTTTGAAGAAAATTTTTGCGTGGAACCGCAAGGTATGGCGGGTGGATTAGACTTGGCATGGACTTCTGACGCTCAGGTAACAATTATTGATGCAGGAAGCTATTTTATTAATTTTCATTGGCTAGATAAAGGGAGGAACATATTGTGGGTAGTTATTGTTGTCCACCTTCACAGCAAAGAACAGTAACGTAATGCCCAATATTTGAAAATTCTTCGGCAACTTGAAGGCATTGGGGAACATTTTCTACCGATTGGAGACTTCAATACAATTTTGGCTCAGCATGAGAATGAAGGAGGCAGACACAAATCCTCAAGTTCCGTAACAGGTTTCAATGATTTCATTAATGCGGGCAGGTTAAGAGACATTGGCTATGAAGGCTGCAAATTCACTTAGTCAAATAGACAATTTAGGAAAAATCTAATAAGAGAGAGGGTGGATAGATGCTTAGTTTCTAATAGATGGTTGGCGGAGTACCCTAATGCAAAGACTCTACACCTAGAGGATATGGGTTCTGACCACCGCCCAATCATTATTCAGACCGATCAGCAAGTTTGGAAACAGAAGCAATGCTTCCGATTCTAAGAAAGGCGGTGTGAGTTGGAGGAGGTTCAAAACATTATTAAGAAAGCTTGGCAACAAAATTTCTCAGGGTCACCGATATACATTCTATTCAGCAAATTGAAAAACTATCGTCATAAACTTGTTAAATGGCAACATACCAATCATAATAACTCAGCTAGGCTAATTGTGGAGCTTAATCAGAAGCTGGAAGCTGAAAAACAAAAAGGTCAGGTAGCAGATAAGCGCCTCATTTTAAATCTAGAAGATGATCTCCAAGAGGCTTATGAGAAGGAGGAGAGATATTGGAAAGAAAAGCCCCACGTGAAATGGTTCCGATGGGGGTGACCAAAATACAAAATTCTTCCATGCAAAGTTTCATGCTTGGAATAGACAGAACAGGTTAGAGAAAATGAAGGACGAGAACGGGCTGTACCGAACTGATGTGGAAGGTATTGGGGAGGTAATTGAATCCTTTTTCAAGAAGCACTTTTCTACTTCAAATCCTAAAAACCCCAAAGATGCTCTAGAAGGTTTAGAAAGGAAGGTAGATGATAGAATGAACCGTATACTCACTAGACCCATCACAGAGGAAGAGGTTAAAAAAGTTGTTTTCTCTGTCAATCCTTTCTCAACACCAGGTGAGGATGGGTTCACAGCAAGGTTTTTCCAATTCTATTGGGAGGTTATCAAGAATGAAGTCTTTCAAGCATGTGCTAGCTTTTTCTCTGGAGGTAAAATGCTTCACTCCTTGAACCATACGCAAATTTGTTTAATACCGAAGATTACAAGTGTTGATTCTATGACTCATATTCGACCTATTAGTCTGAGTACGGTGTTTTATAAGGTAACTTCAAAGCTTCTGGTTCATAGAATGCAATTTTGTGTGGATAAAATCATCAATATGAATCAAAGTGCATTTATTAAGGGTAGGTTGATCAGTGATAATATACTTATAGCCCATAAATTTATGCACTATTTGAAGAACAAGAGGCAAGGTGATTTTGATATGGCATTGAAGTTGGATATGAGTAAAGCCTATGACCGAGTTGAGTGTTTTTTTTTTTGGAAAATGCTCAAGAGGATGGGATTTTGTCAGAAGTGTATAACTACGGTTTCCTACTCAGGTCTTGTGGATGGGTTCTCTCATGAATTTTTCAAGCCTACTAGGGATCTTTGGTAGGGAGACCCCCTTTCTCCCTATCTATTTCTCATTTGTGCAGAGGGGTTATCTCTTTTGCTCCACAAGGGTGAACAGAGACATGAGTTTTCAGGTCTATGGTTAAATCGGCGGTGTCCTACCATTAGTCACTTATTTTTTGCAGATGATTCTATTCTATTTAGAAAAACCAACACTCAAACATGTCAAAATCTACTTCGACTACTTTAGGAGTATAGTGAGATTAGTGGTCAAGTTACTAACCTGAACAAATCCTCGGTTTTCTTTAGCCAGAACACGCCTGAGGAGCTGAGGAATGAGGTTGCGAAGATTTTGTAAGTTCCATACGTTGGTTCACAGGATAAATATCTAAGCCTCCCTGCGGTTGTGAACAAAAAACACTACCTTTAGCTACATTGAAGATAAGGTAACCAAGAAACTTAATCAATGGAAGCCATCATTATTATCGGCTAGTGGTAGAGAAGTTCTTATTAAGGCTGTGGGTTCTGCTGTGCCTATATACACCCTAAGCTACTTCAAACTACCAGAATCACTCATAGACAACATACAAAGGAAAATGATGCAGTTCTGGTGGGGTCAAAGGGTGAATGAAAGAAAGCTTCAATGGATTAAGTGGGACACTGTGTGCAGAAATAAAGATCAGGGAGGATTGGGTTTCAAGGACTTGAAAGTCTTTAATTTGGCAATATTGGGAAAGCAAAGTTGGAGGATACTAAAGAAAATTGATTCTTTGCTACACTGAGATTACAAAGCCAAATACTTTTCCTATTCTCCCTTCATGAATGCTCAGATTGGTCAGAACCCCTCTTAAGCTTGGAGGAGCATTCTTGAAGGTAGAAACGTGCTCGAAAAAGGTTTGAAATGGCAAATCGGACAAGGTACTCAGGTCCGTATCTATGAGGATGTTTGGGGAAACAATAAAGGCAGAATTCAGAGAGAATCGATGAATGTTTAAATAATAACCTAACATGGGTCAATCAGCTAATGCTTTTGAATGGCATATGGAATGAAGACCTAATCTGTAACACTTTTATAGATACAGTAGCTCAAAACATCTTGAAAACTCCTAGAACTGGTGAATAAGACAAGCTTATATGGGGGAAGGAAAAAAATGGGCTCTTACTCGGTAAATACCGGTTATCAGATTAGCTTCCAATTCTTCCATCCAGCTCAGGAGTATCTTCCAAAAAAATTTCACCAAAAAGAGCTATAACGCTGAATTTGGGGGCTTAGGTGTCCAGCTAAGGTCAAGCTCTTTCTCTGAAAAGCGGTTCATGGTGGCATACCTATAAGAAAGAAATTGCAAGTTAAAATCCCACAACCCCATCAAATTGCCCCAAATGTCAAATTGAGGAAGAAACTATTCTGTACGTTTAATTACATGCCAACACTCAGTTCAAGTATGGTCAGAAATTGGAATTGCTAACATACCTGGAGATTATGACGAGTTGTGAAAATGGTGGGCCTTGAATATGAAGAACATGGGTTCAGGCAACAGTGGTATTCGAAAGAAATGTTTCGCTGCAATAACTCTTTGGCAAATTTGGATAGCTCGAAACCTAAAGGTGTTTGAAGACAAAAACTCATTAAATTTGGAGATTTCCCAAGCTGCCATTAGAGCCAAAGACGAATTTTGCGGAGTTACCTCTGCTAGTTCTCAATTTTAATTTCTTTTTTTATGTTTCTCTCCGTGTTCTTTAGTCAATGAATTATTTGTTTTGGCGAGTGCCACCTCTTCAATTCTGTTGTCCTTTTAAGGACCAACCCAATTTTTTCATTTAATAAAATGACTATTTTTTAGGAGAAAAAAAGACTCTTTTTGTTATTATTATTTTTTTTTCACTAGTGTTCATAGATATTAAAGAGAAAAAAAAATGTGCCGAAATGCTAGATAATTAAATTCATTAGATAGTAGTACTCTAAAGTATTTATACAACAAAGGTTTGAATAGTAAAAGTGATATAATTATGGTGCACGTTCATAAAGTAATAAAAGTGTATAAACAAAAGTATAGATTTATTTAAGGGAAGTGGCCGTTATGTGCCACAAGGAGAAGTGGACAAGGTCACAAGGCACAGTGTCCCATTCGCGAATAAGTCTGAGTAATTGAGGTGCTTAGCAACTTCATCCATTTTGTCTGTTTCTTCATCAATTTATGTATGTACTGCTACACTTTACATTATTTGAATTTATTCATATCATGCTTTTGGTATATGCCTGGTCATATTGAAGTTGACAATGTCTTTTTTTAAATAAATATTTTATTTACCAAATTATTTAATTTAAGAAATATTTATTAATTTGTGTCTTATTATTATTTATTTCGTTCTTAATATAAATAAGATAAGTCATTTCTTTTAAATTGTATCTAACGATATTCATGAATCGGATTCAATTCGCATATTTGCGATGTTTATTTGAATCTGATCCAAAAATTGTGGATATTGATCCGATCCGCACACTAATAGAATGAATTGTGGATTTTATGTAAGTATCTGCATATCCGCGGATCTGCAAAAATAAATAAATAAATAACTAAATAAATAAATAAGTAAATATTTTTTATATTTTATTTTAACTAATAATTATCATATATATTATTTTATTTTATTTTTATTATTTAAAAAAGTATGTTTAATAATATTTTAAGAATAAACATGTTTAAAAGAGTGAAGAAAAAAGAAATTTTATTGATTTTTTTAATAAAAATAAGTTTTTTTAAATATTTATATTTTTGCGGATATATTCGAAATCCAATCCGATCTGTATCGAATCGGATCTAAGTTAAAAATTGCGTGGATATTGGATTTGATCTGATGATTTTAGTACAGATCGAGATTTTGGCCATATTCGAACGATAATTTTAGTACAAATCGGATCTAATCTACGTTCACCCCTAGTTATATCTAGAGTACAAATAAAATATGTATTAAATTTTGTGTGACCATATTTTTTTTTATAGTATAATCGAGATATATATGTATATACTATAATATAAACGAAATATGAATCATTGTAATTATAAAAATATAATCTCCTCCAAATAATAAAAAAATATTTAGTGATTTGAATCGATTAAAAAAATAAAAAATTGATATAATTTATTATTATTTAAAACTATTTGAATACTTTTTTTCATAAAATTTAGATGTGATATGATTTAAATTAAAAAAATTAAAATTATAAATAATAGCTCCCTTCGCTATAAAAGTTTCTCTACTCCACTACGTGTTGGAACTCACTCTCTTTTAAACGAAGCAAACTAACCCATTTATTCATTGTCTAAACTACTTTAATATTTTTAATACACTACTGTAAATAAGATACGATTATTCAAAATTTAATACATATTTCATTTCCATTCGAGATATAGCCAAAAACAAATATGACTTATTTTATTTATCCGCACTGTAAACAAAATATGTATATATTTATCTCATATCTACAATAAACAAAATAAATAATATTACGTAAATTGATAAATATGTCTTAAATTACGTATTTTAATAAATAAAATATTTAATTTATTTATTTAAAAAAAACCAAGGTGACATTGCCATGCATGAAGTGGAACTATTATTTATATTACCTACTAAAATTTTTTTTCTATTATTTTTGTTATTTTAAAAGAATTTCCATTTCCAAAATGAGAATAAAATTTTCCAAATTTTATTATATTAAAAGATGATGAGTTATTATTCAATAATGCTACTACTGCGTGTGTATATATAAGGCTAAATATATAATAGGAAAATATTATTTATATACTTACTAAATTTATAAGTATTGATTAGATTTTAAAAATAGTTTCCATCAAATCACATAATATAATGATATACAAAAATGGTATTTGACACCAAAATTAACCACATTATGTAATTATATATAGAAACATATATTTTAATTTATTTTTAGTGCATATTTTATATTTTTATATGTATTTTATATTGGTGATTGATTTCAATAACTAATTTTAATATACAGCTAGTATATATGATTGTATGATATAATAATATAATATTGTATTTTCTTCGTCGTATTTTCTTATTGTTATTAATTTCATAAACATACAATAAACCATGTATATGTGTGGTCTATTATATTTTCGAGTATTCCCTAGCAAGGTATATATATAATTGACTATTGAAGAAAATGGAGACAACTTGGCTTTGGTCTAATTCAAAGTTAATATATTCACGGTGTTTGATATCGACACCATATATATTATATTGGAGAATATTTATGTTGGCTAGGTAGTAGTCTATAAGGACCTTCAATATAACCTAATTTAGCTAAGATTGGTTGAGTCTAAATCTTATTTAATATAAACTACCTCTTAAAAGTTAAAAGATTACTATACTAGTAATATGTGATCTAAACAAATAACAACTAATTATATATATACCATTAATAATTGTGTTAGCTGAACACTTAAAAGTCTTTGAATAGTGTTATTTTAAGTACGTAGTTAATTAAGTAAGAAATCTAGATTTATAAAGAATAAAAAATTATTTATTTATTATAAAATATATGAACGTCGACAAAAATGACAATAAAAGATTTAAATGAATTTAATAACCATCAAAATTTATTTCTAATTCGTTTACAATATTAACAAAATGTTAAATTCATTAAAAAAAATTCCCTAAATATTTCTCCTTTTCTTCTGCTTCTGTAAACTTTTTCTACTTTTATCATTATATTATTATCATCAGCACTAGTGTTGTTTTAAAAATTTTAGAATTGAATCCAAACAAAAAATCATAATCTTACATCACAAATCCCAACACTACATCTCTAAAAGTGGATAGTAGTTTGCATTATTTAAAATCTTTCGAGATTTTCCCAAATTAGTTCAATATTTTCACTGTATATATATTGTCTTATCCAGACTTTCGAAGCAACAATTACGATGAGATAATTCTCCTATATAGTGTATAATATAATTATTAGCCACTTTAGTAATATATATAGTAGTAGCTAGGTCAAGGACCATAATGATAATATAACAAATTAAAGTAAAGCACCCACCATATTCATAAACATTGTCAAGCATATATTATTACCATATTATGTACATTTTTGTCAGTAGTGTTTTGCCATACGATCCATTTTACCAGAAAGATTCATGTTCATATTGTACATATTATTTCGGACTAGTAGCTAATTAATTATATGAGTTTAATTTTAACTCACACGATGTTCTATTTACGTTATTATTATTTAATATGCAGTTAGGGGTAAATCCAAAAAGTATGCGAGGGGGCACAAACCAATGGTCTATATAGTGAATGTTTATCAAATTTTCAATTCAATTTTAATTTGTTACTAGTGTATGTTACCGCATAAGTATCTTATATGGGATAATATATAAAATTATATAAAGATTTTTATTAAAATAAATTAAATAAAAATATATATAATAATTATTATTATAAAATTTTATAAAGTTATAATTAAAATAAGTTCTAAAGATTTTTAATATTAAAAATAATTAATATTTGTATTAATCAATTTGAGTTTGTTGGGTGACCATCTCACTCATCCGCTTAAGCAAGTATTAGGATGTTCAAATCTCGTTTTGCGTGCGTAACAATCCATTAGCAAGCGATTGACCCTTAATAAATGGAGTATCAATACGTGGTTAGACATTGCAGGAGTACTGAAACCCGTGAGTACTCGACCCGTCCCTACCCAGTCAAGACGAATAATAACTCGACCCGAGGCGAAGCAGGTTTTGTTAAGGGCGAGTGTTCGAGTGGGGCAGAATGGGTCGGGTATATACATATAAACACTTTTTATAGATTAGAATTTGTCTCACATCACAGATTCAATGATTAGTCTGAGTCCATACTCGATAGCCACGCCAGAGAGACTCAGTCATCCTCACCCAGAGTCTTCTTCTTCTCGGCTTCTCTACAGAGAACCTCACAGCTCTCATTGTCGTCACAGCTTCTGTCGTCTCGCTACTGATTTCGTCACTGCCTACCTTCACAGCTCTCGTCGTCGTCGCTGCTGAGCCCGTCACCGTCGTTTTTGAGTCTGTCGCTACCTTCCTGTTGAGCCCCTCTTTCTCTAGGTAAATTCCTTAAGCCTGTCGCCGCCTTTCTCCTGTTGAGACCCTTTTTTCTAGGTAAATTTCTCTCCCCCTCTCTCTCCCATCACATTGTAAGTCTGTTAAGTTCTTCTTTTCTTCTTCCATAGACTCATCACTTGGTCGTCGCTGAAGTTTTGTATGAGTCTGTTACCGGAGCCCCTTTCTCCTGAGTATGTCGCTGTCTTCCTCCTCTATTTATCTGTCCGCAGATAAGTTTTCCTGTCTCTCACACACATTGTATTTCATTGAATCTCTACCTGGTGAAGTTGTGAGTTTGTGTTATAATTTTATTGGTGAAGTTGTGAATTTGTGTTGCAATTTTGTTTATATATGTGCAATGGGTCTAATCTACATTTCAATGATTTCTGTCCATATTATGGACTAATATTTTTCATGATTGATTCTAAAATTATTTTATATAAAAATAAATATGTTTCATGATTGATTCTTCATTGAAGTGTGAATGTTCTCATTATATAAAGTTCATTTTGTATTTTTCATTTTAAATCGTTATTGACTTTGGGTTTTAATTACTGATGTTGGCATGTTGCAACAGTACTTATATATGTTGATTGAGAATTAGAGCTTTTGTGATTTTGGTTGATTTATATATGTGCAATGGATCTAAATACTAATGTTGTAATTGTTTACTCAATTTTTTCAATAAATACTTTATATATGGTTTGTTTAGATTTTTCAATTTTTTCAATATAGGTGTTTTAAGATTATTTCATGACTAGTAATGTTAGAGAGGACGCACAAAATAACAGTGTTGCTCCTAATGATATTGAAATTGACATTTAGAGTAATGCTAATACACTTCATGTTAAATTTGTAGTGATCATATATTAGTTTTTTTTATTTCATGTTATTTGACATCATATGAATTTTATGTTTGCAGTTTAATTTATGTATAAATTTTAATTTTTTATCTTGATTTATGTATGAATATGTAAATATTAAAGTATTATTTCATTGTTATAGGATGGGTAAGAGTGGGGAGGGAACTCGCAGGAAA
The DNA here is from genome assembly GCF_059453495.1 of Arachis ipaensis. Taxonomy (NCBI): domain Eukaryota; kingdom Viridiplantae; phylum Streptophyta; class Magnoliopsida; order Fabales; family Fabaceae; genus Arachis; species Arachis ipaensis. Next base: position 22,662,607 of record NC_142443.1, read on the forward strand.
GGGTTAGGATACAACATTTTACTACCCACAGGAAAGGGTTAGGGTACAATATTTTACTACCCGCGGGTATAGGTGGAGCGAGTAGTTGAGAAGTTTAAGGACGGCGGGCAGGGTCGGATAAGGCAAAAACCCGCCTCACTGCCAATCCTATACGTAGTGGATTAGTTCTCGATCTGTCCAGTTAAAAGAACACTATAGAAAAAAAATAGATTTTTTTAAGTAGAATAATTTCTTATTGATAACAATATTTATGGAGATTTATTTTTGTTGGAATTTACCTGCAACAATTTTATTTGTTAGCATCATATTTATTCTTGAAGTCAAAACAATATCATCAATATTGTTACCTGTTAAAATTTTACATTTTATGATATGATTTTCAAGTTTTCAAACTTAGACTTATGCCATTACAAAAGCTATTAAGTTAGTTAATATTCCTTAATAAAATTACTGGAACACCATCGTTGAGTATCAGTTTGTGGGAAGAGAAACTAATAACAATTTTTGTTATTCGATATATAATTTATTCTATTGTAAAATAAATTATTATTTTACTAAATTGCTAAATACATTTTCTTTTAATTTCTTACACCATTTTATTTGCCAATATTCTCATGCAGTGCTGCACGGAATAATTAATAAAAATATATGAAGTTTTTATTAAAAAATTAAACAAAAAATATATATAACAATTATTACTATAAATATTTTATAAAGTTATAATTAAAATCAAAAGTTAACGATTTTTAATGTTAAAAATATTAAAGTAATTAATATTTATTTTAATTAATTTGAGTTGGTTGTGTAGTTATCTCACTCGTCTATTTTACGGAAGTATTTTTAAATCTCACTTATGTTTATAACCAGGGACGGATTCAAAAATGTTATCGTGTGGGGCCAATAACATATATAATATTAAAGAAATATGCAAATAAATTATGATGTAAGATGCATTACAAAAATATACCGATAGAGAATATATATTTAAAGTACAAACAAAATATGCATACTTTTTACTAACGAAGTGGTACACATCGATTCTTCATATCATAAAATTCATCGATAATAGAATCGGTGTCAAATCTTTCAGCAATCTTCTTCTCAATGTAAATCAAAAGACAATTAGCAAGAAATTCATCTTCCATTTTATTTCTGAGTCTATTCTTCATAGTATTCATAGATGAAAAAGATCTCTCAGTTGTAGCAGTTGAAACAGGGAGAGTTAATACCAAGCGAATCAAACGATCAATCAAAGGATATGTTAAAGAATTTTCTGTCTTCGTTAATCCTTGACATAACTCTGAAATTGTGCACAAGTTAATTAACTCAACATGATTAGGAACATCAAGTTCATAATGTTGAGCTTGCATTCTAATGTGAAATTTTTCTTGGTCACTAAAGTCACCTAGATAAAATCGTTCTACTAATTCACATACTTTGTTGACACTTAAGAACTTATAATTATCTCTGGGATCTAAAGTTGAACTTAAAGTAAGCAATTCCACCATATTATCATTGAATCTTCCATTAAGCTCTTGCAACTGTGTATCAATTACAGCCAGAAATAAATTAACACGGTAATGATGTTCCACTGAAATTTGGTCAACAATTTTGCGAGTTCAGCCTCTTCTAGGAATATGCAATGCATTCATATTAGGAACTTCAACTTCATGTTTCTCACAAAATAATATAACTTCTTTTATAAAAGCCTCCCAACTTGATTCTCTCATTCGTTGGATTAAAGTCTTGGTAGTAGAAACCAGAGTTAAAGCATTCAATATGTCTTGAGTTAACCAGCTTGAAAATTTCTTAAACCAAGAAGATTGAAAACATTGACTGTGATTGTTATTACCAGAAGTTGAATAGCTAATATTTGTTGGTTGGTATGGCTCAACTATTATGTATACTCTACGAATTTTAGCATGTTCATTGACATTATACTGCCAAATTGGACGTCGCTTTCCTGGATCCCTTTCTAGTAAAGAGATATCAACGTCTCTTTCTAATCTTGGAACTTTGACTTTTTGTTGATGTGTATTTTGAGTAAGATTAGAGAGTTCACTTACTTGAACTTCTTGTGAAACAAGATTAGAGGGTTGACTTGTTTGAACTCCAACATCATCAGTAACTTTTCTCTTAAAAATTGTATCAATTTTACTTTGCTTTCTCATTATAAAATGTTCTAATTTTGTTACCTAAAAAAAATTTTAAATAATTATATACTCACAAGAATAAACAAAGTTTGAATATTTTTTATTATTTAAACATCAATAATAATATTTTTTTACTAAGTCATTATCAATTTCACTAAAAAATAAAAAATAAAAAAAGGAGAGAATAAATCTTAAAAATGAATAAGCTATTTATCTATAATTTATGTGATCACAAAAAAGATAAAATTATATTATTTTATAATAAAAAATATGATTTATTAATTAATAATTTTATACAATTATATAAAAAAAATAAAAAGTAGAATGAGTAGAGTAGTGAATACCTTTGCTATGATTGAAGACCGAAGCGAGACTGTGAGGGCGTGCAGCGTGCTCCAAGAGAAGACCGAACTGGCTATGACTGATGGCTCCAGTCTCCAAGCCTCCAAGAGACCAAGAGAAGACCGAATTGGCTATGGGCTATGGCTGATGGCTCCAAGCCTCGAAGAGAAGACCAAACGTTTCAAACTTTAATGTCAAAAGGAACAGCATAAAAGAAAGAGAATGTCATATGTAATGTTTATTATTTAGGAGTTTAAAAAATTTAAAAATCATTATATTTTATTTGGGTTTGGCCTTTTAGTTTATACTACTATTTTTTTTAAAAAAAGCTGGGGCAGGCCTCTACTTCCCCCATGTATCCATTTCTGTATATAACAACTCATTGGCTAGCGACAAACTCTTGATAAATGGAGCTTCAATCCGTGGTGGATTAGTTCTTGGCTTGCCGAGTTGGAAAATACAGGGAAAAAATAGTATTTGTCTTGAAAGTAGAACAATTACCATTGATAGCAATACTTGTGGAGATTTGTCTTTGTTAAAATTTAAATGTGACAACTTTATTTATTAGTATCATTTTTATTCTTGAAGTCAAAACAATATGATCAACGTTGTTACCGATTAATATTTCACATTTTATGACATGATTTTCAAATTTTCAAACTTATATATAGACTTATTTCTTTACAAAGTTATTAAATTGATTAATATTCCTTAGTAATATTACTAAAGCACTATCGTTGAGTATTAATTTGTGTAAAAAAATCATAATAACTTTAGTATTCAATATATATAATTTATTCTATTGAAAAATTATTATTCTTAGATTGTATTTTTCTTCCATTTTTATACCACTTTATTTGGCAATAATTACCGTTAAAAAAATGAATGACTGCACTATCTTATAATATGATGTAGTGACAAATTTAAGAGGCAGAGAAAGTGAGTTAGAGAGAGAGATGCAAAAATCAAGACCAAGGATGTGTCTAAAAAAAAGTGTTTGAATTGGAGGCAAGAATTAAAGTTACTAAATTCAAAAATATATATATTAGAAAAAATTAGTAATTTTATATTCGCTTTGTTTTAACATGTCTTATGGAGAGCGTAACTATGTTCATGTCCCCGTTTATTTCATGTGGATAGGTTCCCATAATTCCACCCATGAAAATTTGACATATTTCTATTAAGCCCCAAATCACGATTAATCTCTACGAATATCTATTTGGCTGTTTTTTTTTTATCATTCCAATTGCTAGCATTTCCACAGTTCGTAACGTGAAATTATACCAGCCACTTAGTCAATTCTTAGATAACCGAAATCTAGGTTATATCATTCTCATAAAATTACATGTATCTTATTATAATAATATTAATAAAAAATAAAATATTTAGATACTAAATGAGTCACGTTTTTCATATATATAACAATGACTAATATCATATTTTATAACTTGTGAAATCATTATAACCTATTGATAAGTTTGGATTATAAATATAAATTGAAAAAATTTAACTATAAATTTAAATGGCCTTATTTTTAAACTATATAATTTAATAATTTTTTTCAATTTCCATACTAATAATATTAATTCTTCTAATTTTTTTAGTCTATGTTCCCTAATATATTATTCCTTTGGTTTAATTACTCTGTTGGTCCCTATAGTTTCACCAAATTTTTAATTAGGTCCCTATATTTTTTTTCCATTCAATTGGGTCCCTACACTATTTTTAATTTTGTAATTACGTCCTTTTCATGTTAAAAATGTTAAAATTAACATAATATTTTTATCAGAATGCATGCGGTCAAAGATTTAATTAAGTTTTTAATTATAAATACCTTCAATTTGCGAATAAATATTCAGTTAACTCTAATATTTTTTACACTAGGAAGGACTTAATTACAAAATTATAGTAGTGTAGGGATCCAATTGAAAGGAAAAAAAGTATAGGGACCTAATTAAAAATTTGGTAAAATTATAGGGACCAACAGAGTAATTAAACCTATTCCTTTAGAAATATTCAATTACATAAATACTATCTCCTTCGTTATACAACAGTTCAGAATCTTAATTATTTGGTTTCAAAGGCGAGGATCTCTACATTTTCAAGAATGTGATGAAATTTCTTTATCTATATCACCATCTTATAGCAAAATACACCAACCTCTAAATGGAGATCGAAATCAATAACCAAATGAAAAAAAAAAAGCTAAATACATGAATGTCTAACTACTATGATACATAGATAAATGTGGAAGTACAATTATACAAGAATTTTTCTAAGCCATAATTCAAAATTCACATATCCATTCTATCAATTAAACAAAATATTCGAGCGTCACAATCTCTGTAGGCCGTCATGTAGACTTTCGAACACCTAAAAAGCTCTCATTTTATTTAGTGTAAGTCATGCAAATCTCCCAATTCATAGACTTCACCATGCTCTCAAACTCATTAATTACCTCAGCAGTGTCTCGAACAAGAAGCATACTTTCGGGTCTCAGAAATTGATCAATCTCAGCCACAACAACTTGAAAATTGCACCTAAGAGACCAATACATATATTAGCAAAATGATACAGATAATTATTGTCTATTGATATGATCTGACAAACTATTGGTTTTGATGAATGAGAAATGAAATAATTATACACACATTTTCTTGAGTCTTGAAAACAGATAATCTGTATGGAGAAAATTGTAGGACCTAGGATAAGTACTAAACAATTTACACCAATTGTGATACATGCCAAAAAGACCGTGTTCATATAAAATAGGAAGTGTATCTGGAGTATCTAACAAATGTTTCATGACCTAAATATTCAAATCTTTTATAGCTGGAGCAAACCAGGAGACCAAAAAATAATTATAAAACAAAGGTAGTGACAACGATAGATTTATATAATTCGGATTAACATTTCAAAAGTGATTTTTCTTACCCTCTGTAGATTGATCTTATATCGATAACATTTTGAATATTTGGCCATTGAATTTCTATCCCAACACATTTTCAGTGTTCATAGTTCATGGTCCATGAATACTTCATAGTTAACATATTATATATAGTTCCGAGTGGGAGTTGGAGGGTCTGGTGGCTTGTATCCACGATAAGTCGATAATTGCCTTCTTGCCACGACGTCTTATAGAAAGAAAAAAATTGTTGTAAAAACTATCAAATAAAAGAGTAATTGATAAAAAAATGAGATCCTCTTCTAATATATATGTCCTTTTATAATGATAAAATAAAAATAGAAGGAATAAAATTTTATATTTTTATATTAGAAATAGAATTTAATATTTATTCTAATAAAATTAAATAACAGATTAGTTATAATTAATATGTTTAAATAAATAAAATAAATAAAATAAAAATATTTTTAAGAATTAATCAAATCAATTAGTTAATACAAATAATTAGTATAATTGATTTAATTTGATTTAATGTATTGAATTAAAAAATAAATTAAGAAATAGTTTATTAAATTTCATGAATCAAAAAGACAAATAGAGAAACACTCTTTTAGGAGACAATGATTTTCTTAACTAAATTAATCTGTGTTTATTATATTCAATTAGAATAAATAACAAATTATCTATTTTAATATGCACCTTATAAATTAATAAATTAAAATAATTGATATAATGAAGTATAATTAATTAATTGATATAAATTATAATAAATTGTATAATATTTTAATATCTAATTAAATTAATTAGTTGATATAATTAATTTACTGTAATGAATTGTATTTAATGAGTTAAAAGAAATAAATTAAAAAATATTTTTAATAATTAATTGTTTGATATAAATTATAATAAATTGTGTGATATTTAAATATATAATCAAATTAATTAGTTGCTATAATTAATTTACCATAGTCATTTGTATTTAATGAGTTAAAAAAATAAATCAAAAAATACTCTCAAAAATATGCCAGGTCAGTTCCATCATTAAATGCAGAAATTCAATTTTTATATAATAGAATAGATTATATAAAATTGTTTTAATTATCATATATGATTATGTGAATATAAAATAAATTATAACAACTAAAGTATATGTACTATAAATTTGATATCTTACAAAATTAAACATATCAATCTTTTCTTTTCTTTTTTTGGTTAAGTTATTGATTGATGATAGAAATATAAATAGATAGAGGTGAAAATAGATTAAATTAGGTCAGACTTTATCTTTAACATATTAGGTCTGTAATAAAATTTATTACCTTAGGTTTGGCTGGAATCTGATCTATCATTTATTATAAGATATTTACTAAATACTAAAATTATTTATTGTGAAGTGTGACTTGTTCTGAAATTAGTTAAAAAAGCTTGCTAATTTTAAAAAGTAAAAAATAGTAAAATAAATAAATAAATAATTAAATAAAATTAAAAATATTATATATAATTAAAAAAAACAAATAATTTAGTAGATAAAAATTTTTAGATAAAATAAAAGATACAAAAGTTTAAACCCTTAATATTATATTTTTTCTACTCCTACCAAAGGGGTAGAAAAGGGCGAGAGGATGCCTCCCCTATTTTAGATCTTCAAAAATTCTTATCCTCGTCTCAATCTCTACTGCAGTAAAAAATTGTTCCCTAGCTTTGTTTCTTGTCTTTTCACGGATCATTGAATGCGAAAAGAATATTTATTTTAAGGATTTTGTTAGATAGACAATGGTTTTTGTGAATAATGAATTTTAAAATTGACCTAATAAAATAAAAAAAATACTCTACTCCAAATTATCTTATAAATTCTAATATTAGGATAGTCATTCACACACCTAGTAAATTGAACATCCCGTCATTGTTAACTGTGTATGAGTAAATCGAATCAAAAGAAATAACCATCCAATTAAGAATCAGCATAATCAACTATCTGTTTACCTATTAAATTGAACATCTGACATATTAATTATTCACATTGTTTAGTATTTTTATTATCTACCTATACTTTTTTTTATTTTAAAATCCCAAAAAAAAGCAAATGGCATATTTCAGACAATTTTCTAACTTAATAGACTATTATTATTTTTACATTTATTCATCTGTCTAGCAAGTGAGAAAACTAAACATGCATCGATTAGTATAGAAATATGTCCTCAAACTAATTTTCTTTTCATGATTAGCATTTATAAATAAACAAATTCCTAACAAAAGGACCATGGAATGATGGAAATAGAAAATTACAAAGCATAACGCAGGTTAGAATGTGCATACTTATGAGAGATGAAAGGATCCAATTCAGAATACACAATTTCTTCTTTTAGTATCTGTTTGCAATAGTTTTAATGGAGATATTATAACTTGAAAAGGGAGTTTAAATTAAGTTAATTTTAAAATTGGAGTTCTTTTTTTGTTTTTACAAAAGTAATATGCAAAATTTTTTTTTTCTAAAATCAAAACAGAACATAGCACAGAAAAAGAAATCACATAAGCATATATTCTGATTTACTTTTCATGTGCAATGAAACATCCCATTTCTATTATAATTATGATGGACTCTCAACTATAATAAAATTGATTACATGCACTAATATCAATGAATTATAATCTAATTCATCTAGTATTTACTACTAAATTTTTAACCAAATTTAGTAACTACGAAGTGCTATTTTAATTTAGCAAAGGAGAACCTAACCTGATTCAACATCCATCAAGTACTATCCTAAATTGACAAGAAAAACTCAATTGATTTATGTAAGATCCAAAACCTTTGAAAAAGGGCTATCATTAGCTAATTTCAAATTTAGTATTTCTGTAGCTTTAATTTCAAAAATTTCTCTATTAAAGAAATTTAAAGCAAGTTTTGGTTGATTGAATTTGAAATAAATTGAGATTATTATCCAATTTTACAGTTATTGGATTATTTTCTATATTCAACTTATAAAGTTGGTAGTTGTGAAATAATAAGGATTTCTATATGATTTAGATTAAATAATTAATATTTTAAATATTAATACTGCTATTTTGGAAAATAGAGAAATTAATTATATTATTTCTAATTTTTAGATTTGGGCATTTTATTGAAAATAATTTGTAAAATTGATGAACAAATAGTATATTTTTATATACAATTAGTGTTGGATTTACATTGGGTATCAATTACTATATTATTCCCAATTTTATGTGAAATTACCATAATGTCCTTAACCCTAATTTTTAAAATGAAACCCTAACCCAGTAACCCGTACCCGACCCGGTTTCCTCCTCACCCAACCTAGCAGCAGCAACGCAATTTTGCTTTCCCCTTTCCTCAAGCCAAAACCACCGCAGCAGCAGCTGCAAGATGAAGGAATGAAAACAAAATTGAGGGAGAAGGAGGGGAGTTCGCTGCGTGTGGAGAGAGAGAGAGAGGGTTATCCTCGTCGCCGGAACCGTGAGGAGCGTCGCCGCCGTCGCCAACAGAAGGAGAGGGAGACTGAGTCGTGGCGGAGGAGAGGAGGAGGGAGCTCGCTATCGCGCCACCGCAATGGTCCATGCCGCCAGGGTCGCCGTCGCCAAGCCTCCGCGCCGTCGCGTCGCTGCCGAAGCTTCCTGTGTCGTCACTGTGCGCGCAGAGGAGGGTTTAAGGGAGCGGGTGCCGCCACCGTGCCCAGCCATCTTACCACGCCGTTGTTCACGCCTTGAGGGTTGTCAGGCAAGGGAAGAGAGAAGGTTGGTGCGCCGTTGGAGCCTTTGCCATCGTCGTTCAAACCGGAGCCGCCGTCGCGCCTGAGTGCCACTGCCGCGGACTCGCGTTGGCCTCATCGCCGTGCCACCCTCACACCATAGATCTACTCTATTCGTGAGCTGAGCTAAGGAAGGAGAGACGAACGCGACGGGGTGGAGTGGGAGAGCCGCACCGGCGCTGTTGGGGTCTCACCGCCGCCGGAAAAGAGGTTCTGGCCACTGCAGGTGTCTCTGTCGGAGGGGAAACTGCGCCTCTGCGTTTCTGACCGCTGGGAGTGGTTATGTGGCTTCTGGGATCACCGCCGGAGCTCCGGGCTGAGCTTCTGCCACTTGAGACCCTGCTGCCGTCGCCGGAGAACTCTGCCGGTAAGGGTTAATTTGTGGTTTTGGTCATTTTGGATCTTGAGAAGGTTTTAATGCTGCGCAGTTTTTTTTATAGTTGATCCACCGAAGCTTCTGGCCGCTGCCGGAGCTGTTGTCGGGGCCGGTTCGAAATCGCAACTGTTTCGTGTTGTTATTCCGGTAAGAAATTATGTTTCGAAAAGCCTCGCGTTAGTTTTCAGTTGTGTTTGGTTAATAAATGAGTTTTGGTAACGTGGGGTCGAGTCCTGATTATTGTATGTTGCGATTAGTGTTGCTATGGTTATTGCGAACGTGACTGGGAGCTGAGGTTTTGGTTGCCGTCAGTTCGGGTTGAGGCGGAAAGGACTCTGTGACGCGTTTGAGTTATGGAATTTGCGTTTTGAGGTAGGGGCGCTTTCCAAAAACTATGTTTTGTGTATTGGAATTTTTACATATGGATACTGGTGCGAGATATTGTGTATTTGGTGATTGTATCTGCTTTATGTATTATTTGATTAACTCGAATGACTATGGATGTTGGTTTGGCTGAATTGTGGTGCGGCTTTGTGAAATGTAATGTCTGAAGTTGATTCTTTAAAGATTTGAAATATGAGTTTAATCCGTTGAGGATTGGTTTGAATTGAGTTAATTATTTTGATGATGTGAAAGATAGAATACTCTTGAAAGTCAGCCTGGGTTGCTTTAATTGATTTGGTTTTGATAAATGATTTAATGCTGAACCGATTCTTTAAAGCTTTGAAAATGAGTTAAATCGGTGGATATTGAGTTGATTTTGAAATGGTTTTCTTGAGATATGCCACTGAGGCAACTGTTGGATTTAGCTTGCTTTGAATTGATTTCTGGTTTTGAGCTGTTGAAAAGGAATGAGAAACGGTTTAGTTGGGACCCGAACTGGGTGGCAAAAGTCCAAGTTTTAGGGGAGGTGCTGCCGAAATTTCTACAAAATCCTAGTCTTGTTTGAAAAGTTATTTAGAAAGGATTGGATTTGAGAAGTTGTATTATTTGATTTATTAAGAGAATAATTATATTTTCAAGCTTAATTTATTTAATGAACTTTATGCCTTGAGTTTGACTTACTTAGAAATGAACTATTTTTACCATTTGAATCACTGAAGGAAAGAATGATGCTCTAATATTGATTTCAATATAAAAAGGAGCTTTTAGTGGTTTCAAAGGAATCTAGACTTTTGATTGAGTAATTAAGTTTGAGGCATTTTGGAAGGGTTAGAAAAATGGGTTCCAAAAAGAAATCTGAAAGTGGTTTGATTCAAATGAACCGGTTCCTTTCCAAATGAGTTGATTTTTGGACCGGGTTGGAACTTGAGATTTTGTATGGTCAGTTTCATAATAAATTCAGTTTTATTTACTTGAACCGAGAATCCATGATTTTAAGAGTTTCAATGAATTTTAAGGAATTGAAATAGGTTGATCTCCCCTAAAGACTTGGAACTCTGCCGAGAAACTCTTGTTATAAAATTCCATTGTTGGATGGGTGATTTTGAATGCTTTGAAATAAATCCTTAACTTGCCATGGTTTTGGAAGTTTTGGAAAGAGAATGCCGAGAGTGGCTTTGTTTTAAAAAGGGAATTTTCCTTGAGTAAAAGTGGCTTATGAGCCCGAGGTAAATTGAGAAATGAGATCTTTAAAGCCAAGGCTGAAAAGAGTTGAAACTTGATTTCAAAGTGATATGATTTGAGAAAAAGTGATTTATGGCTCAAATGCCGATTTTACGAATTTGATGATTTTGAATGTGGAAGTGCTGTTTTGTTGTGAGCCAGAATGGCTATGTATGATTATCAATATTGGCTGGTTCTGGACTGAACCGTAAGCCGGATGGCTGAGATGGATGTTGATCCATGGATGAGAATGAATGCATGTATATGCTGAATTATTGATAATTGTGATTTTTGCACTTCCACTATTGGAGATGAGGGTTTCCCTGGGTAGTAGCAATGGCTAGCCACCATGTGCTCCAGGTTGAGACTCGAAGCTCTGTTAACCCAATGTCGTAAGTGTGGCCGGGCACTGTGAAAGGCCCGGATGAGCTCGCCCCCATAAATATTCACCAGTGATGGTGATGGATAAATATTCACCAGTGAGGGTGATGGATATGGATCATGATTATGATCAAGTTTATGATGAGTATAACTCGAGTTGGGATGCACGACAGAGGGACAGTCCAATGGTTAGCTATCAGGACTTGTCGGGTTGGCTCTATAACCGACAGATGATATCATCAGCCACTAGGGACAGGCATGCATCATATGCATTTGTGTGACATTGGTTGGGTGTGCATATTATACTTGGTTTGCCTATGTGATTAATTGCTAACTGTTCTACTTGTAATAACTGTTTGTTTGTGCTTGAACTTCCTATCTGTGTTTGCATCTGGGACTCTGTTGGATGGTGGTGATTGGTTGTTGGTTGGATTGTTTGGGCCTAGGGCCGTGGTTGGAATAAGATGAACTGATGGTTGATTTCGGTTTTGTGTTTCTGGTTTGGAATAAAATATGAAAGGCTATTTTGGTTTCGTATAGATAAACCGTTTTGAAAGGCTTTTGAGTTTTTGAGAATTGAACGGTTCTTCTTTCAGAAAAGATTTTTGACCTTACTTTTATTGTACCCGTTGTTTTTGAAAAGAGGCATAAGACGGTTATGAATCACTGGTGCGGTTATCTTCATGTATCCTATTACAGTAATTCCTAAAAACCCTCTACTGAGAACCCTTTCGAGGATGATGTTCTCACCCCCTACATTTTTCCCCTTTCAGGATATGGGCGCAGAAGTTACGAAGAGTTTATTTAGTTATTGAAATGTTCTGTATTGCTTTAGTTATTGTTTATTGTACCCTCGCCTTTATCTTGATATATTCTGTAAGAGGGATAGGGATTGTATTGGTTAATACTTGTAATATTATTTATATATATGTGTGTATATATATGGATGTACTCTTTATGAGTTATTGTAAGTTGTATGGTATCTATAGATGTATGTTATCGGATGAAAGTATTTTTGGGAGCGGTATTACGGTTTAAAGTTTTAAACAGGCTCATATTTTAGTATTAAATAATATAAGTGTCGTCGTAATGTCCAAGCTATCAGAGTCGCGCAGCCGGAAGCGTGAGCTTTGGTAGTTAGGGTGTTACAATTTAATGACCACCAAATGCACTACAAGAGAACAGAAAAATTGCGGCAAAAAAATTATCGGCATTTTTTCGAACCGCCGTGTATTGACGAAATAGCAGTGAATCTTATAGTGCTATCTATCTCCGTGAAAGACCGATCAAGATAGCGGCGATTTGGTGTTCCAACCGCCCTCAAATAGAGGTCAACCTGTGAGATTCGAAAATTGTCAATCTAGGCTATTCTTCCCGTTTTCGCGCGAACCCAAAGGGGGAAAAGGCGCGAATCACCAGTTTCTCGAATCCTTGCCGACGTATACCTTCCCTCCGTCAGTTTCAACCGTTAAATCCTTCCCCGTCACGGATTTGCTCCCTCCACCGTGTAGCTCCTGCGCACGAAAGGAAAGTGGAAAAGCACATCCATTGTTCTTTCCTCCACCGTGCAGGTTCGTGTCGTCATGGAGTCGCGTGGCTGCCCATCCGTCCTGGTGTCGTCGTCGTCATCCTTCTCCCCTTGTCCTGTTGTGCGCTGCTCAATCGCTCCTCTCCCCTCTCTAGTCCGCTCTTTCCCCTCGTCTTCGTACTTTTGTTTCAATTTATTTTATTTGCTTGTTGGTCGATTGATTTTGCTCCAATTTCATCCCTGTACCTTCTGTATTTTGGTTCCAACCCTATTCTGATAAAATTTTGCTCTAATTTCTGAACCTCCTGTGTCTTGATATTTGGATCAATGAGTCATCACTGAACAAAACTGATAAAAACAACACTTTTGTGAATTACCCAAAAACAGTTCATGCTTAATCTATATTGGAGGAGTTAGTAGTAAGTCTCTACAATTGGTTAGGTAGTTTTAGAAGTTGGGAAAAATATGTTAGGGCTGAAGTAACTGCATTGGCGGTCCTCATGTGTATAACTAGGCATAGATACAATTGTTGTAAAACTGTACAAAATGATAATACAACAACAACAACAACAACAACAACAACAACAAAAAGGCTTATCCTACTAGGTGGGATCGGCTATATGAATCAAACGACGCCATTGAGCTCTGTCATATATCATGTCTACAGAGAGACTGTTTACATGTAAATCTCATTTGACCACCTCATGGATGGTCTTTATAGGTCTTCCTCTGCCTTTCACCTCTTGTCCATCTTCCATCTCATCCACCATCCTGGCTGGGTGTTCTGTCGGTCTTCTTCTCACATGTCCAAATCACCTGAGACGCGATTCTACCATCTTTTCCATAATGGGTGCTACTCCAACTCTCTCCCTTATATCTTCGTTCTTTATTTTATCCAATCACATATGACCACTCATCCATCTCAACATCTTCATCTCTGCCACACTAAGCTTACGTTCGTGCTCCCCTTTGGCCGTCCAACACTCCGTACCATAAAGCGTAGCCGGTCTTATAGCAGTGCGATAGAATTTACCTTTATGTTTTAAAGGCACTTTTGTCGCAAATAAAACCAGATGCACTCCGCCATTTTGACCAACCTGCTTGGATCCTATAATTTACATCTGGTTCAATCTCTCCATTATCCTGTATGATGCACCCAAGATACTTAAAACTTTTAACTTTTCGTATGATGTTTTCTCCAATCTTCACCTCTATTTTAGGGTTTTCTCTTCTAAGACTGAACTTACATTCTATATATTCCATCTTGCTACGGCTTATGCGCAGACCATACACTTCTAGAGCTTCTCTTCATAAGTCCAACTTCTTATTTTAGGTCTTCCCTTGACTCTCCCATAAGGACGATATCATCGGCAGAAAGCATGCACCATGGCACAGGCAATTGGATGTGCTCTGTGAGTACTTCCAAGACTAATGTGAAAATGTATGGACTTAAGGATGATCTCTGGTGTAATCCTATACCAATAAAAAATTCCTCTGTCACACCACCTTGAGTCTTCACACTAGTTGTGGTCCCATCATACATGTCTTTAATTGCACGAATATATGCAACCCTTACTCTCTTCTTTTCTAAAACCTTCCATAAGACTTCCCTTGCCACCCTATCGTACGCTTTTTCTAAATCAATAAACACCATATATAGATCCCTTTTATTACTACGATACCTCTCCATCATCCTTCTTAACAAGTATATCGCTTCGGTGGTGGATCTGGCTGGTATAAATCCAAATTGGTTCTTTGTTACTTGTGTCTCTTTTCTCAACCTCCGTTCTATCACCCTTTCCCAAAACTTCATGGTATGGCTCATGAGCTTGAACCCTCTATAGTTTCTACAACTTTGTATATCCCCCTTATTCTTGTATATAGATACCAATGTGCTCTTTTTTCACTCATCAGGCATCTTCTTTGACCTTAAAATCTCATTAAAAAGCTTGATTAACCAGTTGATGCCTTTTCCTCCAAGGCTCTTCCAAACCTCAATCGGGATATTATCAGGTCCTACTGCCCTGCCATTTTTCATATGCTTTAGAGCCTCTTTTACTTCGAAGTCTCGAATCCTTCGATAGTTAGTCAAAGTTTTAATCTTCTTCTCTTGTGCATAACCGACCTAGGCTCGGAAGAGTCTTTCGTCCTTCATTAAATAACTTGTAGAAGTAGCTCTTCCACCTTTCAATAATCTTCTCCTCTTGAGCCAGCACCTCTCCATCTTTATCCTTTATGCACTTAACCTGATCCAAATCTCTCGTTCTTCTTTCACGGCTGTTTGCGATTCTATATATACCTTTTTCTCCTTCTTTCGTACCCAAAGACTGGTAGAGACCCTCATATGCTCTTATTCTTGCTTCACTTACAGTCACTTTTGTCTCTTTCTTAGCCGCCTTATATTTTTCCCAATTATCTACATTGTAGCATAAAGACCACTCTTTAAAGCACTCCCTTTTTTATTTTTATCTTTTCTTGTACACTCGCATTCCACCACCAGGACTCCTTGTCTCTTGGTCCTATTCCTTTAGATTCACCAAAACTTTCTTTTATTGTTCTTCTAATAACTTCTGCCATCTCCCTCCACATCTCTTTCGCGCTTCCATTTCTATCCCACTTTGCCTCTTTCTTCTACCCGTCTTAGAAGCTTCTTTGTTCCTCACCTTTCATCCGCCACCACCTCGTCCTTGGGTTCTTCGTATGATGTCTTTTCCTCAACTTTTACTCAACGCGAAAATCCATGACGAGCATCCTATGTTGTGTTATCAAACTCTCTTCTGGGATGATTTTACAATTAATGCAAAATTTTCGGTCGACTCTCCTCAACAAGAAGAAGTCGATTTGAGAGCTTGTCATGCCACTCTTATAGATTATAAGATGTTCGTATCTCTTTTTAAAACATGTATTTGCGATGAAAATGTCAAAGGTTGAGGAAAAGTCCAAAATAGTTTTACCCTCGGCATTGATAATGAATGATAATATTCTCTGCTTTACTCTTGGCTTAAATGAAATTACTTCATGACTGTGTGGTTGAATAAAGTTAGTAGAATCCACTTTTATATTGCAAGAATATTGTGTATTCTATCAAATCTATGCACTGTTCTTTCATTCCTGGCTTGTTTTCCATCCATTCAATTCAATCAAATCTTTATATATAATCCTGCCTATTTCTGATACTCAACTTTAAATAGTTTAAGTCTGTTTTTGTTCTTTTGATTTTTCTAATGACATTTTGTAACTTTGAACAATGTTACCAGGTGTGAATACTGTAAGATGTAAATGGTATAAAGTTTTTAAGTTTGTTAAAGTCCATGAAGAATCACATATTTAAACCCACATATTTTCTAAAAAATGTCATCATTTACTCGATTACTTCATGTTGGTTGAGAAAACGTCCCTCAATTCATTGATTCCTTTCAAAAATTAGTTCCAGCATGTAAGCATCATGTTTCAGACTTGATTATTTTGAATCTCCCTTATTTGCATAGGTATGTGAACTGTGGTGGAGGCTTGCCGTATATAGCCATTCTTACTGATACACCTATTGCATAGTTGCCAATATACATGTATTGTAATGTCTTAGTGGATGCCATTTTAATTATTCAATCTTGACAAGTTTATTAGACTTTTCCTTAATGTTCTGCAGCACTTCACTAATTAATTAATTTATTTTTTAATTTTTTTAATTCCTACCTACAGATACGGTCAAGCATTTAAGGTGAATTGGGCATATGCCAATAGCTGTAGAGAGGATACTTCAGGTTACTCTTAAGCGCACACAATTTATATTTCTTTGACTTAAGATGATTTTCTTGTGTTCCTTTCTGGGGGAGTTCTTTTTCTTTTTTATTTTTAGTTGTTTATTTGTTTTCATTTTATTTTAAAATCATCAGGGCACTATAACATTTTGTTGGTGATTTGAGTCCAGAGGTTACTGATGCGACTTTATTTGCATACTTCTTAGCCTATCCTAGTTAATGATCAGATTAATGATCTATATTTTCATATTGTCTCTGAAACTGGTTAAAAGAATTCTATCATACACTAATCAAGTATGCTTTATGATAAACTTAGAACAATTAAGTACTATTATAGCCTTCTCCTCTAGCTGACCTCCCCTGTTTTCTCCTAAAAGTATACACTTCACTAATTCAGACTTTGTTTTCCTTCAATATAAAAGGCACTAGGCATGAATTTATGATAGAAGTACTGCTTTTGACATTCCACTTGCACTAGGCACTAAAAGTTGTTTGATATAGACAACTTTCAATTGTACAAACGAAATGCTCACTTTAGTCGATACTGTCCTAGTTTTTGTGCACACTTAAGAGTTTTATTTTTCTTTGGGTACAATGCTTATGCCCATATTTATTCAGTTAGCATAAATTGTGTGATTATCTCTCAGAAAAACATCTGATTGTTTATTTCATGAATTTCTTTCGGGAGCCAATAAGCTTTTCTTATAACTTGATTTCTGCATTGACAATGCTTTTTAAATCAGAGATTTGCACAATATTTTAACCTAGTTATCTTGCTTAGAATCAAATGACTGGTCTTTTTCAGGGCTGGCAATTTATGCCTAATTCAATTACTTGGTTGAAAATAATGTTTGATAGAAAAAGAAGTTCAAAAAAGAAGAGAATTATAAAGACTCTAGGTTAGGATGTCCTCTTTCAGAAAACAAGTAAAAAATAAATTTCCAAAACTAGTAAAACAAGATGGAGTAACAAATGCACAACAAGATGAGTCAAGAACCTTATTATAGACAATCGACTGATACACTGAAAATTTCAAGCATGTATAGCCAATTTCCTCAGAGAATTGCAAAACCTCTAGGACAACTTGTTAGCATCTGAGTCGAGATTCCCTTTAATATATGATATTTTCTGGGTCTACATTTTTTGCCAGCTGATGTGTGAAGAATTTTGTTTAATGTTTTTGGACTTGAAATTATTTATTTAGGATGTGGTTCATGAAATTATTTGCTTTGTGATTAATCCTTTCAATCACAACTAGTTGAACTTGTATTTATGGCCCAGTACAATTTCATGAACTTGATCATGATAAATAATTGGAGTTATTTGATATATATTTAACATAATGTGATGTGGATAACTAATTTAGTTGTTGTGATAAGATAGTTTGAGTTGGATGTCCATTTTTTACAAGGCTCAAGTTTCCAAAGAGAATCTTATTTAATGTAGTTTGAAAAATTACTATCATATACGCCTATAAATAGAGGCTCTTGCCTCTGAGAAAAACACAGCAATAATAAAGCAAATATTTTCTTTTTTCACATACTACTAATATAATATTAATATATTATCTTTATAGTAGTATAGTAGTATTGGTAAATACTGATAGTAGTGTTTTTCTATTTATACTTTATTTTATTACTTCTTATTTATTTTACAATGTGTTATCAGCACGAGACTCTGATCAAATTTTTAAGAAAACTCAGGTAACAAATTTTTATTATGTCGAAACTCTCTCATCTTGAATTTAATGCTCTTGATATATCTGGAAACAACTATTTATCATAGATACTAGATACTGAAATCCATCTTGATTCAATGGATCTTGGAGATACTATTAAGGTTGAAAATAATACATCCCAGAAGGATAAAGTCAAAGTCATGATTTTTCTTCGTCGTCGTCTTGACAAAGGATTAAAAAATGAATATCTCACATTAAAAGATCTTGCAGATCTTTGGAAAGACCTTGAAGAAAGGTACAATCATCAAAAGACGGTGATACTTCCTCAAACCCAATATGAATGGACGGACTTGCGTCTACAGGATTTTAAATCCATAAATGAATATAATTCTGTAATGTTTCGAATCACCTCACGAATGAAATTATGTGGGGAAAAAGATAACTGATCATGATATGTTGGAGAAAACTTTCTCAACCTTCCATGCCTCGAATGTGCTCCTGCAGCAGTAGTATCAAGAAAAAGGATTTAAAAAATATTCTGAGTTAATTTCTTGTCTTCTTGTTGCTGAACGCAACAATGAATTGCTCTTAAAAAATCATGAAGCGTGCCCAGCTGGCGCCGCCCAGTTTCCTGAAGTAAATGCGGCAAATTACCCCAGAAGAGGTAAATGGCAAAATTTTAGTAGCAAGAAAAATTATGGAAGGAAAATAAATTATGTTCACAAAGGATCTCACCAGAAGTGGGATAAAGAAAGAAACAATGGGCAAAGCAAATCAATTGAGGATAAATGCTTCCGTTGTGGTGGAAAGGGTCATTGGTCACGTACCTGTCGTACCCCAGAGCACCTAGTTGATCTTTATCAAGCATCATTGAAAAAGGATGACAAAGGAAAGGAAACAAATTTTGTTTCAAATGATACTGAAAATTCCACCACTCATTATGATATATCTGATTTCTTTGAGGATCTTGAAGGAAATATGGTCATTTGATCAATGATGGAATAGTTTAATATGTGAGATTGTTAAGTATTCATATAAATAAATCATGTATGAAACTTATTGTTAAGTTTTATTTTCTATATATTTAATTTTTAAATATGATGTATATAAATAATGAAATATTAATGTTTATGCTTTGAAATCATTAAATATGTCAAGTTTTAATAATAATAGTGATAATAATAAAATTTTAGTATATGACATTATGTACAGTATTTCTTAAAAAAATAATTCGAATCAAGAATTCAATTTGACTGTGTATGCATTACTACTCATTTTATTATTATTATTTGTCTTTGAAGAGAATGACAAGGATATATAACGAAGATGTTTGCCTTGCGGATAGTGCAAGTTCACACACCATTCTCAAAAGTAATATATATTTTACCCATCTTGTGCCAAAAGAAGAATGTGTTAATGCTATTATTGGCTCAGGCAATGTGATAGAAGGCTCCGAAAGAGCTATAATTTTGTTTCCTGGAGGAACAAAATTTATAATAAATAATGCACTATTATCTACCAAATCTCTGAGGAACTTGTTGAGTTTCAAAGATATTCGTCGAAATGGATATCATATTGAAACAATGAATGAGGGAAATCATGAGTATTTATGTATCACAACTCATGATTTAAACAAAAAGGTTATATTAAAAAAGTTGTCATCACTTTCATCTGGGTTATATTATACCAAGATTAGTGCAATTGAATCACATACCATTGTAAACCAGAAGTTTACTAGCCCAAATGAATTCATAACTTAGAATGATAGATTGGGTCATATGGGAACAACCATGATGAGGAGAATTATTGAAAACTCCCATAGACATTCATTAAAGAACCAGAAGATTCTTAAAACTAGTGAATTTTGTTGTGTTGCATGTTATAATACTACTAGAAATAGGGCTTTTTTGGACGAAAATTTCAAACAAAATTTATTCCATCTGAATGACTTTTTCATTTCGGACAAATTTGAGACAAATGTTGAACAACTTTTAGTGGAGACATTGGAATAATATATTCTGTCCTAAATTTTGTCCCAAATTTTGGTGCCAAATTTTTTTTGGATGGCGCCAAAATTTTCATAGAGATTAGCAACATATTTTGGACAAAAATAATAATTCGTCTGTATTCCATCTGAATATGCGCAATAACTTCAAACGGATTTGAGACGCATTTTGAAAAATGTTAATTCTATCCCAAATTTGTCTATAATTAGTCTTAAATGCTTTTACTATAGCTTACCCGTCGAAATAGCTAAAATTTTTTTGCGCAAATTTGAGATGAAAATAACATCATTTGTAAATTCTATTTGAAAGTTCATCAGTTTTCAAACGAATTTCAAATGTTTATTGAAAAATTTTAATATTTAGTATAAAAATATTGTTTATATTTTAAATTAGTCTATTATTTCTTAATTTATTCTTTTAATTATTTTCATTATAATAATTCAAAATTTAAGACAAAGTGTATCTAAAAGAATCACATCTATAAAAACTTAAAAATAAATTATATCCAATCTTCTAAAAAAATAATACAAATAATAAATAACAATAAAAAATTTACGTAAAATAAAAAAATCATATACTTTTTCATATAAGATTAAGATATATTAAAAATTAAAAAAAGAAAACACAAATGAATACATCAAAGGTTTTTTGGCACCCAGCCCTTCATTTTAATCACTGCTATGAGAACCCTCGCACCCAGCCCTCTCTCCGAGCCCTTCATCATCATCACTGTTGAGAACCTTTATTACTACTAAGAGAACCCTTGCACCCATCCCTCTCTCCGAGCCCTATCTTGCAGCCCTCCGTCGCACCCTCTCTTTCGCACCCTCTCGTCTGTCGCAACCCTCGCACCCTAACCGCAAGCCTCCTTCTCAGATTCGCAACCTTGCACCCTCTCTCGCAACCCTCCATCGGCGCTGCTCCGTTGTCACTGCTTCGTCAGCGCACCCTGCATCGGCATGCCCTTCCTCAATTGGCGCTGTCTGTCGTAAACTCTAAACACCAAAGACATTGCTGCTTATTCCTTAATCGGCACTCAACTGTCACTGCCTATCCCTCAATCGGCGCTTAACCCTCACCATGAATAGTACAAGGTAACTATTTCTTCCCTCTATTTCTCTGTTTTTATGATAATGGCCATTATTTTGGTTCTCTAGCTGTGAATCTGTTCCTGTGTTGCAGATGTGAAAATGAAAATTTAAATTTTGGCATATTAAATTTAAGAATATGTTAGGATCCAATATTTTTACTGTAACATCCCGCATATTTGAAAATTTAAAAATGAATAAATTGTGATTTTATCTTATTAAGTTTAAACTTTATAATTTTAGAAATTATTTTATTAGAAATAATTAAATAGATTCGGAGATAATTTCATTTTAAACCAATTAAGATTCTTAAGTAATTTTATATAATGAAATATTTTGTATAATTTTAGTAATTGAAAAATAAGAAAGAATTATTCAATCTAATTTAGGTAATTTTTATTATGAAAAAGTTATGACTTATTTTATTAATAAGAACTCTTTATTTTTAGAAATTGATCAATTAAGAATAATTAAATTAGTTTTATTAAATATTTTGAATTAAGTTAATTACAATTTTTGTGTAATTTTTATAATTGGTTATTTCATATAATTTGAAACTAAAATTCAGTAATAGAAGTATTATATAATTTAATTTAAGAAATTTGTATTGTGATTAAATTACAGTTTATGTTATTAAATTGAGCTCTTAAAAATTAACTTATTAGGAATAATTAAATGAATTTTTGTAAATACTTTAAGTTTAAGTCAGTTAATATTTTTGTACAACTTTTATTATAATTAGTTATTTCATATAAATTGAAATTAAAGTTCTGGTGACGGAAAAATAATAAAAGGTTATATGATTTAATTTAGATAATTGATATTAGGATTTAAACCATATTTTATAAAATGTGATTAGTATGTTTACTTTATAATTTAAATTAAAAGAAATTATTTAAACTCATTGATATATTGATAAATAAAATCTTATGCGTTTTAAAAGTAATCTTTATAGTATTATATTTGATTTTTGAATTGTTATTTTATCTCAAATATTTTGTAAAATTGTTATATTACCCATGTATATTTTACTCTAATCCTAAAAATTTCTAATAAAAACCCTAATATCCTAAAATTTTCAATTTACTACCCTAAATCCCTAAACACACGTACACAACACTCAGTAAGTGAGGGAGAAAGGGAAAACAGAGAAGGGAGAAGGGGGAGCTCGAGGGGGAAGAGGGGAAGAGAGGAAGGGACGACGCGGCTGGGTCCTTACTGTCGTCACCGTTGTCGTTAAGGCGCCGAAGGAGAGAGAGATTTGCTTTGCAGAGGCGTTGAGGGAGATAGACGCGACGCGAGGAAGAGGAGCTCGTCTTTGTTGCCGCCACCGTCGTTGGGAGGAACCAAACAGGGAGAGGAGGTCGTCGTTGATGCTACTGCAGAAAGGAAGGAAGCAACGTGTGTGAGGAAGTGACGCAACAAAGGAGGAGCCGTTCCTCTGCTGCCGCTAGACTTCCTGTTTGCCGCCGAAATTCATGGTGAGTTAATCGTGCCTAGCTACCATAATCACTAGGGGTGTGCAAAAAAACTGGCTTGACTGAACTGAACTGAAACTGCATTGAAACTGTTTTAAATAAATCAGTTTTTTTAAATAAAAAACTGAACTGAAACCATAGTTTTTTATAAAAACCAGTTTATTAAAAACCAGTTTTTATGGTTCAGTTTAGTTTTAAACCAAATCAAAACTGGTTTATTGACATCAGTAACTTCAAGTCTTCAATCTTCTAAATCAAAACTGGTTTGAAAAATCTGAAAAACTCAAAAACGCTAATCTCGCCGTTTCAACCTCCTCTCTCGTCTCTCCCCTTCTACCGTCGCAACCAACCCACCGCTGCCACCGTCAGAGTCGTCGTCGTCAAACTATTCGCCGCCGTCGAACTATTCGCCCTCGGCCCTCACTTCACTCCACTCTCCGTCGGGCAGTAGGGGTGTTCCAGCGTCACTGTCCAGCCCTACACGGCGCACGCCTTCCCTTCCGTTCGCAGCGCCACCGTCCAGTCCTCCCCCTACAGCTTCCACCACTTGGATCCATCAAGGCGCCAGTCCCTTGTGCAGTCGCCGTCGTTTCTGTTCAGCCGTCTAGCCCCATCGCGGGCGCCATCTTCGCTCAGTTTCTGTCTCCTTGCTGTCGTCGGTTCCGTCGTACCCTGCATTTGGAATGGAGCTTTAAGTAATTTCTGTTTCCCTCTTCTAATTATTTGTTCTAATTTAATTTTTATATGATTAATTGTTCTTGGTGCTGTTCTAATTTCTGTTTCCCCTTCTAATTATTTTTGTTTCTGATTTTTGGATATTAGGTTGTTCTTTGGTTCTTCTAATTTTTTGTTTAGGGTTTTGGTTTTGTTCTATTTTTGGTTGTGTTCTAATTTTTATGATATTCAATTTAAATCTAAGAGATGCCTATGAATATGTAATTTAATAGCGATTGTCACAAGTGTTAACCTGCTAGAATGGATTTGGCTGCAGCTTCTTCAGGAGTCTTAGTGTAGTGTTGATTTTTGAAAAACACATCTACTGAGTCACAATAAGAAACTATATATCTGCAGTCACATTATGTAGCATGTTCATATTTACTATAAAGACATCATTAAAATACAAAGAACTGAAAATGTTGCCTAATTTTACCTACCCATTTAATTTCCACTTGTCACGAATAACCCCTTTAAGAAGGTCAGGGTCTGCACAAGTTGGCTTGCCATTAACTTGATTATAAGAACACATGACACTTGCAACATTGCCCTAATGCCCCTTTGTTGTTGCTATTCTGATCATAATATATTCACTATTTTGTAGAACAGAATGCATTGCTTGTGAGTTAGATTTCTCAATTTAATTTTAGCATCTTGGTTTAATGAACTTGGTATTTTCTTAGTAGAAACTAAGAATTTTTATTACATAGAGATGTACTAACACTAGCAACCATTTAAAAAGAGTCTGAGATGTTTATTATTGGAATGATTAACATGACACATTGCTAGTTTGATATTCTACTATGGTAAATTACATTTCATAACCTTCACGTCATTTCTTAGCATAAATGCAACATTTAATCTTTGTCTCTTCTGGTAGTTTTATCTTTTGTGAGTGGTAGATGACGTCTTCTATGCATGTATATATGTATGTTGTCTAATTGTAAACGTTGTAGTTTTTTTTGGGGCGGGGGGGGGGGAGATAAATTTCCTTGTCCTTATATCTGATTGTTGCAATGTTGCCACTTCAGAATTCTATGAAGCTTAAACTCATGTTTCTTGCTTGGGGAATAATCTTCCATTACATTTTGTTTTGCAGCTGGAATTGTAATTGAGGAGAAGAATTGGCCACCATTTTTTCCAATCATACATCATGATATTACAAACAAAATTCCAGTTCATCTTCAACGAATTGAATATGTTGCATTTTGCTCATTGTTAGGTATGTTTGCCTATCTTTTGACGGTATTGCTTTAATTTGCATTATCATGTTGTTTTCAGGCTAGCAACTCTTGAGCCATTGGCAGCATTGCTTTGTTACATTTTGACCTTAAATAAAATGTATCTATAATGTGTATTCTGCATGTTATGTTTTTGGAGGTGACATATGCTGATCATATTCAAGTATTTCTCCTAATGTGTGTGATGAGTTGCTTATGAGTTATGATTAGTGTAACACTTTCTAGTGCTGTATTATTTTGTGTGTTCCTGAGGCAAATATAATTGCCGTGTTAGATACTTAGATGCAGGGTATCATTAACTTTAGCATTTCAGACACTTGCAGCTTTAGTTAGATACATGGTTCTTTTGTTTCTGATATGCAACTATCCTATATACTTTGTTGAAAAATAAAGGACCAGCCATAGTTTGTTTCGTTTCTCTTTTGTAGCAATTTTCAAGAAGTAAAGAAAGGAATTTTCTGTCTCTGTATTTTTGCTTAAGGTACCATGGTAAAACTATATGCTAGATGTAGTTATTGTAAAACAAATATATATATATATATATATATATATATATATATATATATATATATATATATATATATATATATATATATATATATATATATATATATATATATATATATATATATATATATATATATATATATATATAGGGTATGTAGTAACTACAAAATGAAAATGAATTTTATTATTAAATTGAGAATCTTAATTATGTTCAACGGACAGGAATACATACAACAAATTTATTATTCAACACATTGGGCTGCCAAAGATGTCTGAGAGAGAGGAGCATTCAAATCCTGCTGTTTCTCTTGCTCATCCCTCATTACCTCCTCAACCTAGTGGATCTTCTGGGCGTAAGAATCGATCAGAGATATGGGAACATTTCATTCCAATCGAAGGGATAGAGAAGTATGCAAGATGTAAAAGCTGCAACGATCAAATAAAATATGCGGGGGGAACAAGTGCTATGCGGCAACATTGGAAGCGATGTTTTGAATCGAACAACGAACAGAGCAAGAGACAAAGGATAGAAGGGGGAACAAGTGGTCTTATAACCTCACCGAGTGTTACAAAGTTTGACCAAGCAGTAACTCGAAGTATCCTTACTGAGATGTTTGTGACTGAAGAGCTACCTTTCTGATTTGTAGAAAGAAATGTGTTTCGAAAGCTCTTGCATAGCATGCAACCTAAGTTTAAAATCCCTTCGCATACTACATTGGCCCGTGATATACTTTCTTTTTATGAAACAGAGAAAATGAAGTTACAAAGTTATCTCTCTCATCATTGTCAAAAAGTGTGCCTTACAACTGACACTTGGACGACATCGAGTCAAAATTTGACTTATATGTCTCTAACGGCACACTTTATTGATAATGATTGGAAGTTGCAAAAGAAGATATTGAATTTTTGTCGGGTTGAGGGTCATTCAGGAGATGTACTTGGTAGAGCTATTGAAGGTTGTTTGGATGCTTGGAAATTGCATCAAGTTTTTACTGTAACGGTTGATAACGTAACTTCTAATGATGGTGCAATTTTATACTTGAAAAAGAGATTAAATGCATGGAATAGTCTTGTTTTAAAGGGGGACTATCTTCATATGCGTTGTTGTGCTCATATCCTAAATTTGATAGTGAAAGATGGCTTGAAAGAGATTGATGATTCAATTACAAGAATTCGCAATGCAGTCAAATATGTCAAGTCATCTCCTATGAGATGTGAAAGCTTCAAAGCGTGCATTGAGCGGGAGAGCATCAATTATAAAGGGGTTGTTTCTTTGGATGTCGAAACTCGGTGGAATTCGACATATTTAATGTTGGAGGCAGCATTTAAGCTTCGAGCAGCGTTTGATTTACTTGAGTTGCAAGATGATAAATATATTAATGAGATGAGCAAATCTTATGGTGTGCCTACAGATGATGATTGGACTTATGCATAGTCAATTTTACCATTCTTGAAAATATTCTATGATGCTACATTGCGCATTTCTGGGAGTTTGTATGTCACTAGTAATAAATATATGAAAGAAGTCTTTAGCATCGGAAGAAAAATCAAGTTGCATTATGAAAATACTGATTTGAGCATAAGATTAATGGCGTCCAAGATGCAAAGGAAATATGATAAGTATTGGGGAACTCCAAATGTCATTAACATGTTGTTGTTAATTGCAATTGTGCTTGATCCATGTCACAAGTTGGATTTTGTAAATTGGATTTTGGATGAGTTATTTGGTGTTGAAAAGGGAGGAGAACTCAAGTCAAAATTGTTTACTTGCTTGAATTCCCTTTATAATCACTACCAAGGCAAAGAAGATGAATCTCAAAATAATCAAGATGCAATGATCAATGAAGAGGATGAAGATGATATCCTGAATATTTATTTGCAATCAACTGGACGTGATTCAGATGCTAAATCTGAACTTGACAGATATCTGAAAGAAGATTGTGAGCCTAGAAACAAGTCGGCAGAATTGGATATTTTGGGTTGGTGGAAGGGAAATTCAACCCGATTTCCTATTCTTGCACGTATGGCTCGAGAAGTTTTAGCCATACCGGTTTCTACAGTTGCTTCTGAGAGTGCGTTTAGTACAGGAGGAAGGATTATTGACCCTTATCGGAGCTCCTTGACACCATATATGGTGGAAGCTCTTGTATGCACTCAAGATTGGGTAATAGATTACCCTTTTGGACTAATTGAAAATTTTGAAGAGATTGAAAAAGCTGAACAAGGTAATATACTTTTTTTCTTATTGCTTGTTTGTTACTAATTGTTAGTTTTCTATAATTAATGAGATATTTTTTTTCTATGTAGGGAGAAATTCTTCAAGAAATGTCGGCACGCTTGATTCTCTTGAAGATGATTAGAATATTGTAATGTGCCAAAATTGTGTATTTGTGTTAGATTTGAATTAGTTTATTTTAACTTCATTTAGGTTAGTGTCATATTATATCATATTTTGAATGTTGTCATTGAACAAAAAGTAAGACTATGCTTTAGTTTACTATTATGTAAATATTTTATGATTCTTTCAACTTTTGATTTAGAGAGAGAGAGAGAGAGAGGGGAGAGAGAGAGAGAAAGAGAGAAGGAAGAGAGAGAAAGTAGAAGGGGGAGAGAGAGAGGGAGAGAGAGAGAGTGGAAGGGGGAGAGAGAAAAAGGAAGGGGGAGAGAGAGGGGAAGGGGGTGAGAGATGGGAAGGGGGTGAGAGATGGGAAGGGGAGAGAAAGAGGAGGGAGAGAGAGAGAGGAAGGGGGAGAGAGAGGGGAAGGAGAGAGAAAGAGGAGGGAGAGATGGGAAGGGGAGAGAGAGAGAGAGGAGAGAGAGAGTGGGAAAGGGAGGGGGAGAGGGAGAGAGATAGAGAGAGAGAGGAGAAGGGAGAGAGAGAGAGGAAGGGGGAGAAAGAGGGGGAAAGAGAGAGAGAGGAGAAGGGAGAGAGAGTGGGAAAGGGGGGAGAGAGAGAAAGAAAGGAAGGGGGAGAGAGAGAGGGGAAGATGAGAGAAAGAGGAGGGAGAGAGGGAAAGGGGGGAGAGAGAGTGAGAAAAGGGGGGAGAGAGAGGAGAGAGAGATAGAGGGGGAGGGTAGGGGAGAGAGAGAGAGAGGGGAAGGGAGAGAAAAGGGGAGAGAGAGAGGGGAAGGAGAGAGAGAGAAGGAGAGAGAGAGGAAAAGGAGAGAGGGAGAGAGAGGGTGTAAAAATTAGTTTTAGCCTATAAACCAGTTTAAACTGGTTTTTTTGAGGGAGAGAGAGGGTGTGAAAACTAGTTTTAGCCTATAAACCAGTTTAAACTGATTTTTTAAATTAAAACCAGTTTTATTTTATGAACTGGTTTAAACTGGTGCACTGTATTATAAACTGGTTTAAAACCAGTTTCTTATGTGACAAAGCAGTTTGGTTCAGATTCTAAACCATTTAAAATGGTTTAGTGCAGTTTCAGTTCAGTTTAGAGAAAAACTGAACCATGCACACCCCTAATAATCACCACCTCTGAACCTTATTTGCTCTGTAACAACCCTGTGCTTGCTTCTGATGTTCTCGACTCTGTTGAGTTTGCTGAAATTATCATAGTTGAAGCTTGTCACCAGAGAAGACAAGTTGTTGCGCCATCCTTTTTTATTCTGACATCGATTCTCCCGTTCAAAACCCTGTAACGCTTCCACTCTTGTTCTGTTTAGCATTGTTTCTCTGTTATATTCTTATTCTAATTACGGTAGCCAATATCTTTGTTTTAGTACTGCTGTGTTCTGCCGAAAATGTCAAAATTGTTGCTGCGAGTGTGATCATAGTTGGTGCCATTGCCTCTATCCCGGTTACGTTGGAATTGTCACTGCTGCTGCCACGATTGGGGATAAAGGGGCTTTTTGCGTCAAATAATACGATTGCAACATCGAGGTAGGGGGTTTAAATTTTAAACGGTTTTAATTTAAGAATGCCCATAAAGTTTATTGAATAATTGCAAATAGGTTGAATTATTGTG
Organism: Arachis ipaensis; assembly: GCF_059453495.1. Taxonomy (NCBI): domain Eukaryota; kingdom Viridiplantae; phylum Streptophyta; class Magnoliopsida; order Fabales; family Fabaceae; genus Arachis; species Arachis ipaensis. The sequence continues at coordinate 22,692,102 of NC_142443.1, forward strand.
AGTAATTGATTGTTTGTGTGGATGTTGAATTGTGGCTGTGAATTGATTGAAATTGTGGATTTTGTGGAATTGATTGATCATGGGTGGAATATGAATTGTTGATGAGTGATTGATGAAAATTCTAAATTTTGATGGATTAGGTTGGATTTGTTGCTGTTGAGCTGGTTATATGATTATTGTATCGGTGATGGATTTAGTTGATGATTGATTGGAATTGGGTTTAGAGAATGTTTAAGGGATTGAATTTGAAATGTTGAATTGCTTGCTGAAAAATTCGAGTTTTGAAATTAAATGGCAACTTTAAAAGTGAACCAGCAACTTAATAGAGATTGGAATGTTATTAGATTAAAAGTTAAGCGAACTACAACAAGTATAGTTATTAATATTCAATTTTGAAGGTTTTATTTTAACTAGAGAATTAGTTATGATTTTTCAAAGAAGAATTGTAAAATCTGATTTTCTGCATTACTTCAAAACAAAGTCAAAAACTTTGAAAAGCTATAACTAATTCTGTGATGATTAGAATTGCATGGGACTAAGTCCAGATTAAACTTGGGAATATGTGGAGCTGGACTGAAAAATTTGAGGCCTTTTTGTTAAATACACAATTTATGGTGAATTTTTAAAGTTAGGTCGATAAATCTGTCCTACAGCAAAAAAGTTCAAACAGGGCAGCAACTTGTTTGTTGTACTGCAACTCCTACGAGCTGAGTTTTGGAGCAAAACCAATTTTGTTTTAAAATTTGATTAACTTGGTTTATTTCTCTAAAACTTCATAATTTTAGGAGTTAAGGATTGGGATTTGTAAATTTTTGAAAGTTAATGATTTAAGCTGGAAAGAACCAGTTTTCAGCAAGTTATGTATCAACTTCCAATGCTTGTAACTCTTAGAATTGAATAGCAATTGAGTTGCAATCAAGACACACTCGTTGCTAGATAAGTTAGTAGTTTCCAAACCAAACTTTAGCCTAATTGAACTTTTGTAGTAAAAGTTATACAAGTTGAAAGATACTAAACTTGTTAGTTTCTACAATCAATGTAAAAAAGTAGTTTACTTTTGCTAGGTGACTTTACCTAATTGAATGCATGCTAAAATTGCTTAACCTGAAAGTGAATTAAAGTTAAACTTTATAAATATGTCCTTGTATGAGAGATTTTATTTCTGGTACTAAACTTTTATGAGAGCAATATTTATACAATAAGTTCTTTCTGGATCGCATCCGCAATGCCACAAAATAAATTAAGAGGATACAAATGAAGTGAAATGATTGGCTCACTTGTAACAGAATCGATCTTGTGGATTGTAATGTTATTATTATCTATCTTGTTTCAAATTTTGCTGATTGGACTTGGGAGGAGTTCAATTTGATTTCTTTTAAATTAAGAGGATACAGAACTCTTACCACTAATGCTTTCTTTTATTGTCATGATTTGATTGGAAGATGGCAATAATGATAGCAAAGGGTTGCAGTGAAGGCAAAGCGTCTCGAGTTTTATATGTGTCTGGTGAAGAGGTTAGCTTTTATTGGGTTTCTTTCCTGCATCCTGGTATTGTAGTTTGGGATAATATTTGATTTTCCTGATGTGGGCACTGAAGTTTAGCATTTGGTTTGTGACTGTGCTTTGGGTTTAGAGTCAGTTAACCTTCTCTAATTTGGTTGCATTTATTTTGTTTTGTGTCATGTGACAGAGTCTTGAGCAAATTGGAACAGAGCAGAACGCCTTAGGATTAAATCAGATATATATTTATATGGTTTAATTACTCTGTTGGTCCCTATAATTTTGCGAAATTTTTAATTAGGTCCCTATACTTTTTTTTCCTTTTAATTAGGTCCCTGTACCTTTTTTTTTCAATTAGGTCCCTACCGTGACCAAACAGTTAGATTTAACAGAATATTCCGTTCCTAAATTAAAGATTCTCTAACTTTTTGTGAAATCTCAAATTCTCTTTCACTCCTATTTTTTGAAATACAAATTTACCCTCCCACACTTAGAAGAAAACTGTTCGTTCTCTTCTCCCAAACTTAGAGAAAAAACTCATTCACATTCGTTGGTTGCCCACTCCTTCAGCTGCCAAGATCTTTAACTCCACTGGAATATTGCTGGAGGGTTTCGCGTCTCCGATGTCACTGCCATCGTCGTAGGCGTTGGTGCTGCCTCTAGGTAAGACAACGCTTAACCTTTCAGTCGTTGAAGGGTTTTTCTTTTTTTCTCCTGGGAAAATTTGCCACATTGTTTATTAGAGCTTCCTTTTATTTCTGAAAATGGTTGAAGAGGGATTTATGGTATTATATTTTTTTTTTGGTATGAAGTTATGGGTGATTCGGATTTCACTATCGAAATCCACCATGGTGGCAAATTTGTTGACAGTGGACAACGATCAGAGTATTTAGGAGGAATGGTTGTGGAGGATTTACATTTTGACGTTGATGAATGGTCATTGCAAGAGATTGTCAGTCAGCTAAAGCAACTAGGGTATAAGGGTTTCGCCAGGGTATGGTACAAGGAACCTGGGATGGATTTGAAGTCAGGTCTTAGAGAGATGAAGTTCGATGGGGATGCGATGAGAATGGCTAGGTCACTGGTGTCAAGTTCCTGCAAACATTGTGAGGTATACGTTGTCGATGGAGCCAGAGAAAGTAACGGGATTGAAATTACTTCAAGTGATGCTGATTATGTGCCAAAGGAAGGTGAAGACAGTGGCTCTGGGTTGATAGAGGTTGAAGTGGATGCTGAGTCAGAGCCTTCTACTGAAAAAGAGGTATTTGATGATAGTGCTGATGATGGTGACCATGAGGATCACTTTGGGTTTGAGGTGGAGGATAATGATCCACAATCAAATGCATTTAGGGGATTTACTGGCCCACTAAATGATGAGGGAACTGCAGCAGCTGGAACAACTAAAGGTGATGAAGGTTTAAGGGAGGGTGATGAGCAAGTTGTGGGTATATCTGATGGATATGAGACTGATGATATAGACTGTTATGAGGGAGACTCTGATGATATGATAAAAAGAGGAGGTTTCCTAAATACAATGAGGCAGAGATGAACAGAGAGTATGAATTTCAGGTGGGGATGGAATTTAAATCACTTAGTCAATTTAAAGATGCTGTTAAGCAGCATGCCCTATTGAATGGTAGGGACATTAGGTTTCGAAAAAATGATAAGGTGAAGTGTAGAGTTGTTTGCAAAGGAAGAAAGGGAAAGTGCAAGTGGGTTTGTTTTGCAAGTAAGGTTGGGGGTTCTGACTGTTTCAGGATCAAGACTTTGAATGGTAAGCATACATGTGGAAGGAACTATAGCGGAAGACTTGCATCAAGTAGTTGGATCTCAAAGAAGATTGCCAACAACATCAGTAGAGGCAAGGAGATGAAGCTTGCGACAGTTATTCAGACCATCTAAGACAAATACATGGCCAATATCAGTGTTGGTAAGGCTTACTGGACAAGGAGGAAGGCAAGAGAAGAGGTACATGGCGGGCAATCCAACAGTATGCTAAGCTAAGAAATTACTGTGCAGAAATACTTAGGGCAAATCCAGGATCTAGTCTGAGCATATTGGTTGATAGGCCTTCTCTTATGCACCAGCCCCGATTTATGAGAATGTATATGTGCCTTGATGCAGTCAAGAAAGGCTTCTTAGCGGGTTGTAGACCTATTATTGGCATGGATGGTTGTCACTTGAAGGGCGACCATGGACAGCAGCTGCTAGTTGCTGTTGGCAGAGATCCAAATGACAATTACTTTTCGATTGCCGTAGCTGCAGTAGAGGCAGAGACTAAGGACAGCTAGGGGTGGTTCCTGGAGACGCTGTTAAATGACATTGGAAAATCAAGAAAGTGGGTTTTCATGAGTGACCAACAAAAGGTATCACAAATGGATTAATTAATTTGTTTGCACTTAATTTTTTTGCAATTAATTTGATTGGAATATAAATATGCTATGTATATGATCATATATGCAATTGCTAAGCTTGTGAATATTAATCTGATATGTATATGATCATATATGCAATTGCTAATCTTGTGAACATAAATCTGCAATGTTTGTGAATATTAATCTGCTTCAAAATTTGCTATGTTTGTGAACATTAATCTGCTATGTTTAGATGCTATATTAATCTGTTACATGGGTATATTGTCTTCTGCATTGAAACTATAAATCAGGGGCTGATGCAAGTGTTTCAAGAGGCATTGCCAACACTGGAGCATAGGCTTTGTTTGAGGCATTTATATGCCAACTGTAAAAAAGCATATGGGGGTGGTATTGTACTAAGGGACCTCATTCTATCTATTGCCAAAGCTACCTATGTGGAAGAATGGGAAAGAAGGATGAATCAACTAAAGGAGATCAACAGAGACTGTTATGACAAGTTGTTTGCTTTGGATCCAAAATTGTGGACAAAGAGTCACTTCACATTTCTGGCCAAGAGTGACATGCTGATGAACAACATCTCAGGGGCATTCAATGGAAGAATCCTAGAGGCAAGAGACAAGCCAATTCTAACAATGTTTGAATGGATTAGGTGCTACTTGATGACAAGGTTTACAGAGAAAAAGAAGGCAGAGAGGTATAAGGGCTCTGTTTTGCCAAAGCCCAAGAAACAGTTAGATATCATTGCGGTTAGAGCTATGGAGTGGCAAGCTAAATGGGCAGGAGACCTCAAGTTTGAAGTCCACCATAAGAACAGGATGATCATGGAAAGGTTTGTGGTCGATTTGATGGCTGGAAGGTGTAGTTGTAGGTTCTGGGACTTGTGTGGTATGCCCTGTCCACATGCTTGTTGTGCTATCTTTGAGAAGGGTGAACTCGGAAGATTATTGTAGTAACTATTACAGCAAGGCAGCATACCTTGCTACATATGGGCAGTCAATATCACCAATCAATGGAGAAAACATGTGGCCAAAGATACAATGTGATACCATCATCCCTCCAATTTTCAGAGTTAAACCAGGAAGGCCAAGGATGGTTACGATAAGGAAACCCGATAAAAATAGAACACAAACAAAATATAGAAGAACTGGAACTTCTGTTACCTGCAGTAATTGTGGCCAATACAGACACAATAGGAGACTCTGTCCAAACCCTATAGTGACAAGTATTGGTTGCTCAGTTATTTTGTTCATATGTTGAGAAACTATTATTAATTGCTATTTCATGTTGTAGCTCCTGAAAGCACACAAGGATCTGATGCTGCAACTGGAACTAGAGGAGTTGATGCTACTGCTAATGAACCTGGTGCTGCTGTTGAAGCAAATGGATCTACAGCTGCTCCTACTGCTAGATCCAGGATGGTTAGAGGGAGAGGCAGAGGAAGACCAGCAGTAGGGATGGGCAGAGGAAGGGGTAGAGGGAGGGCTGTACCTATGACTACACCAGCATCAAGGCCTTCAAACACCCCTGCACCACCATCACAGCCTCCACAAACCCCTACACCACCCTCACAACCTTCAAACACCCCTGCACCACCATCACAGCCTTCACAAACCCCTGCACCACCATCACAGCCGGTCACCTTACCTACACCAGCATCACTGTCCACTGCACCAGCATCTCAACCTTTACCCAAGACCAAAATCTTTGGTGTGAGAAGAAGTGGAAGACTCAAGATTGGAGTTAGGAAGGCAACAAGTCAGCCGCCTGAACATGTTGACCTCACACTTGATTGAGGCTGAAGAGAGTTTAGGGTTTCCTTTTGATATCTATTGTGTTATGTAGGATTTTTAGTGTTCACCTGTGACTCTGCTTTCTTTATGGTTTGGACCACTGTTATTATGTGTTATGGACCACTTTTGTTATGTGGGTGAAAAACTGTTATGAGAGGGTGTCACATTTATTTTGTGGCTATCTAGGTGTCCTACATTATATAATATAAAAAACAATGGTATCTATTATAATTCAATGCATCTTTTGTTTTACCTACTTTTGTCTCTGTCTCATACTTCTATGCATATTAAATAGCAAAGGAACAACTTTCATTTAGAGAAATTAAACAACATTTCATATATCTTTATTGCACTCAACATAAACAGTACACTATTGTCTTATATAGACTATTACATTATCATAACAACCATACTTTCTACATCTTTACATATAACACTGGAACAATCAAAACACCTAATATCAAAACCAGCATAATTAGCATCTTGTTTTGCTTTTTCATACTATCTTCCATTTTAGCAAATTACTCTTCCACTGAACTCAGCTCACCACATAACATTTCTACACAGGCATCTATTTCTCCAACCTCTGCAATTAATCTCTCTAGATCCACATTTAATCTGTCTATCTTCCTTTCTTGTGCCTCCAATTCTCTAATCCTTCCAAGTACTTGCTGTGAACTATTTACTCCATCTTCTCCAGATAGCTTTTTTTTCTTTCCCATCAACCCACTCAAAAAACTTGCATCTCCTATTAGGGCAAGAAATGAATCTTCTGTTTGAATTTTTTGATGTACTTGAACTCCGAAGAATCAGAGTGTCTCCACAAAAGCAACGAACCCTCCTTTCCTTTTGCTTCAACCATGCACTCTTCTCATCTTCTTCATCATCAATCCACTCGAAGAACTTGCGTTTTAGCATTCTCCCACAACCAACATACCTTCTTCTATGGCTTGCTACTACCGAAGAAGACATCACAGCAACTGCCTCACCACAAAAACAAAGATGTCTCTTCTTGACGAGGGTTCTAAAACTACAGACTCCTGAAGATAACTGACTCTGATCCATGAGTATTGACATAGTAAAGGACGCAAATGGAGGAGGAGAATTTTGAGGAAGAGGTGAAGGGAAGAGAGTGAGAACTCAGAACCCTACTAAGTCTCGTTGATTTATAAGGGGTAGACGAGGGTTATAATGGTCAAATTACCCATTCTTAACGTTTTTTGTAACGTTTACCATCAATAGGGACCTAATTGAAAAAAAAGGTTCAGGGACCCAATTAAAAGGAAAAAAAAGTATAGGGCCTAATTAAAAATTTCGCGAAACTATAGAGACCAACAGAGTAATTAAACCTATTTATATTTAAGTACTAATATTGAGGTGGAAATCTGGATTTCTTGTTATTAGTTTTGCTGCTAACATTCTTCTTGCTATATTATTTTCTGTTTTATACATAGATTTTTATTGAAGTTATTGTCTGGGTCCTATTAAGCGATTATTTCATGTAATAGCCTTAACTTGCGAGAACTGTACGGTGAAGTCTAAATACTTGTATGCTTTTTTTATCTTAATTTAGTTTTTAGGACATATTGAAGAAAGCTCAGCTTCTTTCTCCTCGTGCTATGGTTGTTGATTCAATACAAACTCTTGATCCTATTAACACTACTAGTAGTTTTCCTTCAACTCTATTAACACTTTTCTTTTTCTATCATTTGCCAATGTCTTTGAATTTAACATTTTGTTTTGATTTATGTATTCTCCAGTGGTCAGAGCAAAATGTTAAGTTGAATGATGCTGAGTACAAGTTAAAAGATCAAGGACGTCAACTAAAGGTTCAACAGAAAAGAATTGGTTCTACTAAAAAGACAATTCATGCTTTGTATAAAAAGTTGAATCTCTCACTTCCTTCAACCTTGTCTGATCCTGCAGAAGCTGAATTTGGGATAGGCTCTAGTGATGATGAGGATGATGACATAAGTGATTGATGTCAGGAGTATATGTTTTTTCTGATTTAGATTAAGGAATTTTTAGGTGAATTAGTTAGTACATTTTATTTTATTCATGATATTTGACCTTTTTAAAGGCTTTCTTTGTTTTAGTTAAGTATTTTTTTTTCATATTTTAGTTTGATTACATTTATGGATAAAAGTATTTTAATAATAAATATTTTTTTAACTCTTTTATGGTAATCAACTTTTTCATGACTTTATTATGTGTTTATGATTTCGATGATGTAATACGAAAAAATTGATTATGATGGTCTTAATATAGAAAGCAGATCGAACACAATTTATTTTTTAAAATATTTATATATTAAATAGCAAATTATTTGAAATATTATATTAAATTTGTAGAAAATTTGTGTGAAAATAATTTTTTGTTTTGTATGAAATTTGTTTCAAATACGTAAATTCTTTTAAATTAAATTTGTCTGAAATTTAATTGAAAAGAAATATTTGATTTGTCTAAAATTTGTTCGAAAAAAGTTGTTATATTTGACTAAATTCGTTAGAAATTTGTCTGAAATAAAATATATTTTTTGTTTGAAATTTGTCTGAAATAAAATATATCTAAAATGAAATATTTTTACGTTTGAAATTTGTCTAAAATATATTGTCTTTATGTTGGCTAATCTATCTAAAATTCGTCTAAAATACATCATAATAGTTAGAAATCTAGCAGATAAATGCTTTATTCAAAATCTGTCACAAAACCGTTAATTTCAGACAAAATGTAAATTAGCAACAAGGCTTTTTGGGACAAAAAATATTCGTCCCAATTTTGTTTGAAAGAAACATTTTGTCTCTAATTTGTTCGAAATTTATTTCGATTTCGTCTCAAAATTTGTCCAAAAAAGCCCTATTTCTAGTAGTATTCTCAGCGAAAGTTAATTTTAAGACCATCACTAGTAAAGATTGGATTTGAGTCCTCTGAATTCCTAGAAAGGATTCAAGGTGATATATGTGGACGTATTCATCCACCATGTGGATCTTTTAGATATTTTATGGTCATAATAGACGCATCTTCGAGATGGTCATATGTGTGCTTATTATCTTCTCGCAACCTGGCGTTTGCGAGATTACTGGCTCAAATTATTCGATTAAAAGCACAATTTCCAGAAAATCCAATCAAAGCAATTCATCTTGATAATACTGGTGAATTTACTTTCCAAGCTTTTGATGATTATTGTATGGCTAATGGAATAAGTGTTGAACATCCAGTAGCTTATGTTTGCACACAAAATGGGTTAGCAGAATCACTTATTAAACGTCTCCAATTAATTGCTAGACCCTTACTTATGAGAACAAATCTCCCAACCTCGCTTTGGAGGCATGCTATTTTATATGCCGCAGCACTTATTCGTTTGAGGCCAACGAGTTACCATTAGTTCTCTCCTATGCAATTAGCTTTTGGCCAGCAGCCAAATTTTTCCCATTTAAGAATATTTGGATGTGCCATATATGTTCCCATTGCACCACCTAATTGCACCAAAATGGGACCCCAAAGAAAATTGGGGATATATGTTGGATATGATTCTCCCTCTATAGTGAGGTATCTTGAGATACAAACTGGAGATGTATTTAAATCCCGATTTGTGGATTGTCATTTTGATGAATCAAAATTTCCAACATTCGAGGGAGAGAATAAGCTTCCTGAAAAGGAACTTAATTGGAATGCATGATCCTTGATGCATTTAGATCTTCGATCAGGGCAATGTGAACTAGAAGTTCAAAAGATTATACATTTGCAAAGAATGGCAAATGAATTGCCTAATGCATTTTTCGATACAAAGAGGATAACCAAATCTTATATACCAGCGGAAAATGCCCCAATTCAAATTGATGTCCTAGTCGGACAAATAGCCACTGAAGCAAATTCACGCCAGAAGCGTGGCAGGCCTGTCGGTTCCAAAAACAAAAATCTTCGAAAAAGAAAAGAGGTAAATACTATTCCTGTTGAAAAAGACATAGAAAAGACACCTGCAGTTGTCCAAAATTCTGATATAATTTTAACGCCAGAAGACGTTCAGGTACCTGAAAATTGTAAAAATGACAAGATCTCGATAAATTATGTCTTTACAAGAGAGAAATGTGACCAAAATAAGACAATTGTCAATGAAATATTTGCATATAATGTGGCATTAAATATCGTACATGAAAGTAAGGATCTTGAGCCAAGATCAGTCGAAGAATGTCGACAAAGAAATGATTGGCCAAAATGGGAAGAAGCCATGAAGGCTGAATTAGACTCACTTGCAAAACGTGAAGTCTTTGGACCTGTAGTCCATACACCTGAAGATGTAAAACCTATTGATACCGATGGGTATTTGTGAGAAAACGAAATGAGAAAAATGAAGTTGTGCGCTACAAAGCCCGACTTGTAAAGGTTTTTCACAAAGGCCCGGTATAGATTATGAAGAAACGTATTCCCCTGTAGTGGATGTGATAACATTGCATTATTTGGTCACTTTATCTGCATATCATAAACTGCATATGCATTTAATGGATGTGGTAACAACCTATTTATACGGCTCATCAGATCGTGATATCTATATGAAAGTCCTTGAAGGACTAAAGATATCTAAACCATCCAATGAATATTCACAAGGGTTATACTCAGTCAAATTACAAAGATCTTTATACGGTCTAAAACAATCTGGACGAATGTGGTATAATCGTCTTACTGAGTATCTGGCCAAAAATGGATTCAAGAATGATGATATCTGTCCATGTGTTTTCATAAAGAAATCAGCATCTGGATTCATTATAATTGCTGTGTACGTTGATGATTAAATATCATTGGAACTCCTGAAGAGATTCCAACAATTATAAAAACTCTAAAAGAAGAGTTTGAGATGAAAGATCTTGGAAGGACTAAATTTTGTCTCGGCCTGCAGATCGAGCATAAAAAAATGGGATCTTTATTCATCAAACAACATACACAGAGAAGATCTTAAAAAGATTTTATATGGATAAGTCACATCTCTTGAGTACCCCAATGATCGTAAGATCTTTGGATGTGGAAAAGGATTAATTCCGTCCTAAAGAAGAAAATGAAGATATCCTTGGTCCTGAAGTACCATATCTTAGTACCATTGGAGCACTAATGTATCTTGCTAATAATACATGACCTGATATATCATTTGCTGTGAATTTACTAGCAAGATATAATTCCTCTCCAACCAGAAGACATTGGAGTGGAATCAAACAAATCTTTCGATATCTTCATGGAACGGTTGATATGGGATTGTTTTATCCCTATGGATCCAAGTCACAATTAGTTGGCTATGCAAATGCTGGATACTTGTCTGATTCACATAAAGGGAGATCTCAAACAGGATACCTATTCACATATGGTGGTACAGCTATATCATGGAGGTCTACGAAACAGACGATTGCAGCAACATCCTCTAATCATGCTGAAATACTAGCTATACATGAAGCTAGTCGCGAGTGTTTTTGGCTGAGGAGTTTGATCCAATATATTCTGTCATCATGTGGACTGATTGATCAGAAGATAGCTCCAATTGTCCTGTTTGAAGATAATACAGCATGCATTGCTCAACTTAAAGGCAGATACATCAAAGGTGATAGAACAAAGCATATTTCTCTCAAATTCTTCTTCACTCATGATCTTCAAAATCAAGGGACAATTGATGTCCAACAGATTTGCTCAAGTGACAATCTAGCAGATTTATTCACAAAGTCACTCCCAAAATCCTCGTTTGAAAGATTGGTACATGAGATTGGGATGCGCCAATTTCGAAAAATTAAATGATGTCGACAAAAGGGGGAGACTGTACTCTTTTTCCCTTGGTCAGGTTTTTTTCCCATTGGATTTTTCTTGACAAGGTTTTTAATGAGGCAGTCCCCATCACAAAGGATTTTGTACTCTTTTTCCCTTCACTAAGGTTTTTTCCTACTGGGTTTTTCTTTAGTAAGGAGTGTTGTGATAAGATAGCCTGAGGTAGATGCCCATTTTTCACAAGACTCAAGTTTCCAAAGAGAATCTTATTTAATATAGTTTGAAAAACTACTATCATATACGCCTATAAATAGAGGCCCTTGCCTTTGAGAAAAACACAGCAATAATAAAGCAAATACTTTCTCTCTCTCTCTCTCTCTCTCTCTCTCTCTCTCTCTCTCTCTTTCTCTCTCTCTCTCTCTTTCTTATATAAAGCACTTTTTTACTTTCTTTCTTCACATACTACTAATATAATATTAATATATTATCTTTATAGTAGTATAATAGTATTGGTAAATACTGATAGTAGTATTTTTCTATTTATACTTTATTTTATTACTTCTTTCTTATTTATTTTACAACATTAGTCACTAATGTTTTTTTTATCTAAGTATAGTTGTTTACTTATTTTTTATCCAAATATAATAATTTTTAAGTTTTTGTTTTTTTAAGTTGATTGTTTACTTATATGATGCATTTGTCTTAAGTGTTTTCCTAACTCTAACTTCTGTTTTTTTTGTACGAAAGGTTTTCTTTTCTATTTTAATTTTTTGGCTTTGAAACCAGAGTATCTTTCTTTTAGAATCGTTAAGTTGTTTTCCATAGGTTTAATTTATAAAATTGTCTTGAAAGTCTATATAGTTAGCAACTAGATCATAAATGCTTATGTTTGCTTATCTATGTGTGTAGGAAAGAATTTAGGAGATTAAACATAATAAATCCTCTAGACTGTTGTCTCAGAATGATTCGCTTGCTCAAGCTTTTGGAGAAGAGCACCCGGGTAAAGTACATGGTGTGGGTTTCGGACCGACTTCTAGTCAACTCTTCGATACGACTTCCCATCAGCCAAGCGATGGAGCTCAAAGAGAGGAGACCTAAAGAGTGCTGCTTGAACTACAAGCAGAGTTGGAAGCCAAGAAATTAAAAAGGAAGGTAGTGGAGGATGAAGTAGCAACTAAGAAGACAAAAAGGCAGGCAGTGGAGGATAAAGTAGCAGCCGAGAGATAAGGATGCAGGCAATAGAGAGTGCTCTAAGATGTCTAATTCAAGGGCAAGGTGGGGAGCTGCCACCAGACGTTGCTACATGGATGAATTCCTTGGAGGGATAGAGTGGAAAGTAGATCTTAAGATTAGATAATTTTTTTAAATATACACTTTTTTAAAGTTGACTATGCAACTCTTAGTAATGGATACACTTTATTGATATTTATATAAATATATGAATTTGCTTCATAGTTTTTTTATGCCATTTTGCCATTAATTTATTTTTCAGAGACAAAATAATTAAGATTAATAATATTAAAAAAATTTCAAAAATTAAAAAAACAAAAAATAAAACCTAATATATTCAAATAAAAAATAACGTCGATTTGCAGTGCAAAATACAATATTTTTGTGGCAGTTTAGCCAAGAAAATAGCGGGGTTACAAAACGGCCAAAAATAAAGTTAAAATTTCTACGTTATCAGATACCGGCAGTTTCTAACCGCTGCCAAATAAATTTGATAAAAATAATGATCCTCAAATAGCGACGGTTCATGACTGTCGATAAATATCGTCGAATTTAAGGTTGGTCATATAAAACTGCTGCTAAATCAGCCGACGCTATATATTAATTTTATGGTGGTTGTGCTTGTTCGTAAAAACCACCGCAAAATCAAATGCCTACACCCTAAACCGCAACGTTTATGGAACTGTTGATATGCCGTTTTGTGGTGGTTTAAAACCGCTGCAATTCCAAAAAATTGCCGCTATTTTCCAATTCCCTTGTAGTGGTGCTATCCCAACTTGGCAAGAGAAACTAATCCTAGTTCAACAATAACCAAATACACAAAAATTTCTTTTGACTTTTTCAATGTATATCTCTTGCCTTTTTTCTGACTTTTTTGTTTTTCACCTCACCATGATTTGTCTTTTTTTGAATTATAGAAAGATAAACATCAGATAGCCATAACAATGAGATTTAAAATGAAGCTCAAAGATAAAGAAAAGTAATTCTGCATGTATGAGATGATACTCTGAATTTTTTACTCTATTTTCCTTGCCTTCAAATGTTATTGTGAGACTAGCTATATAGTGTAAGTCTGGCTCTTCAATTTTGCTTCACCGCCTCTACATTTTACTTAAGCATGAACCAGCTGAAGTCTTCTCCTTCTTTCAAGAAATCATACCAGAAAATCAAGGATTGAGAATAGAGTAATGTAACGCAGAGGTGAGATGGGCAACAACAGCTTCATGGGTATGAGGTCCTTAATGTGTTTGCCAAATCAACAATTTTATTCTTGTGCTTTGGCCCCAAGTTTTAATTTCAGCCATTGATTTACAGCAGAAGAAAATAATTTCCATTTTCTTCTTATTACTCGAAATGCAAGTACAGAGGGAAGGTAGATTCAACAAACAATTGACGTGCATAATAATAGAAATCTTTTACCTTTTTCTTCCGATCATGTTTGATTTAAGCATTTTGATTTCGGCTCTGTTGATTTGACTTTATCTCCAAAAGTTTGCTTTTCCTGCTTTCTTCTTTGATGTTTGATTGAGAAATGAAACTGCTTTTTTATCTCTGTGCTTTACCCATTTTGACAAAAGTTATAGCTAATGGAGTCTTTGTTTGGGGCCTGTTCGGAGGAATTGTGGGCTTGGTCCAAGTACAGCATACATACACATTTGTTCTTTTTATTGGGCTCCTGAGTTGTTGGCCCTGTGATTCATTTCATAAGATTGACTTGGGCCTACACTATAACACATACTCCATCAAAACACTTTTAGGTTATTAACCCAATATAATGTTTGTCATCATATTAATATATATCAAAATCAATTCTAACTCAATAATTTCTCCCTTGATAACAAACATGATAAAAGAGGATAAAAGAATTTAAAATTTTATTTAAATGGAGTAAGAACATTTTCCTTTGATAACCATTTGAAGTGAGTAAGGATGTGAGGTACTCTCCCTTAATATCAACATTTCTCTCCCTTAATCATGACTTTCTCTTAAAATTTTGAATGCTCAAAACAACCAAAAATTAGTACCAAAGCAATATAGCTTAGCAACAATCGTACAAAATAGATAATCATTCAACACAAGTACCATTATGCAAAACATAGCATTAGTAGATTAACAGTGAGCACATAATGCGAGCAAATATAACATCATAGCATAAGCATAAGCAACATTCAAAGGCTTCATAATCAAGTTTTCTTTTCTTTTCTCCCCTTTTTGTCATCAAAGAGGAAAAATAAAGAACTCGCAAAAAAAATGTTATAGGCATGGTAATAGAAATTATAAGTTGCAATTAAAGTAAAATAGTTAAGATCTACAATCATCCAACAAAAGTAAAATAAAGATAAATTAAAAAATTCTCTAAAAAAAATTAGAAAAAGTTTGAAATAGTTTGGATCAAAGATAATTTAAGCATCAAAGTTGGAGTCATTAGAGGCACCGTTATCCTCGTTATCAGTAGAGTTGGAACATTGGCCAGTTTCAAAGTGTGAAGAGTGGGGTGTGTAAGTGCAAAAATATTTCAGCTTAAAAATAAAAATTTTGAAAAAAAATAGTTTTACAGCTGTGACTCAAGGTACATGTAATACACCATGTATCAGAAAAATATATTTAATTAAAAATAATGTGAAAATAATTATTTTAAATGTAAGTTCAAAGTTGACCTAACAAAATCAGAAACACATGGTCCACATTCGAAATTAGAAACAAACACAAAGGGTTTACACAATCTGATAATTCCACAAGATTCCAATTAACCAACTTTAATGATAAAGCCCACTCATTATTGGCCTAAAATTATCTCATAACAACCTGCGAGAAAAAACACTAAACCAAAGTATTAGAATGATCAGGAAAAATTAGAAGAATTAGTAATACCTAAAGCAGTATGCAGTTTGTAGAATTTCTCTTCAATCAATGGTTTGGTGAAAATATCAGCTAGTTAATCTTCTGATTTAACAAATTAAATCTCTAAATTTTTATTTTGCATATGATCTCTAATAGAGTGAAATCTAACTTCAATGTGCTTAGTTCTGGAGTGCAAAATAGAAATTTTTAAAATATTTATAACACTCATATTGTCACAAAGTAATGGAATATTAGAAGCATTCAACTTGTAATCATCCAACTGTGTTTTCAACCATAATAATTTAGAGTAATATGAGGAGACAACAATATACTCAACTTCGGCAGTGGACAAGACAACAATTATTTGCTTCTTGCTTGATCACACATTGAGAGGTTTGCTAAGAAAGTAACAAATGCTACTTGTGCTTCTTCTATCAACTCGATCCCCAACAAAATCTGCATCACAATAACCCACTAATTGAAAGAAATTAGTTTTTGGATACCATAAACCATAATCAGTGGTACCAAGCACATATATAATGATTTTTCTCACTGTTGAGAGATGAAATTCCTTAGGCTTTGATTGGAATCTTGAACACACTCCAACACTTTGAATGATATTAGGCCTTGAGAATGTAAGATACATTAAGAAACTAATCATTCCTCTATATCTTATCTCATCTACATCTCTAGCATGCTCATATTTGTCTAACTTGATGTTTGGATGCATAGGAATTTTCATAGTTTAGCACATTCTAGCCCAAACTTTTTGACAAATTTCTTAGCATACTTTTCTTGATGAACAAAGATGCCATCAACAGTTTGTTTAATTTGCAAGCCTAGAAAGAAGTGAGCTCTTCCATCATGTTTATATCAAATTCATTAGTCATAAGTTTAGCAAAATCTGCATACAATCTTCCATAGCAGAACCAAAAATGATATCATCAACATAACTTTACACAAGAATGAAATGACCATTGGAATTTCTAATAAATAAAGTGGTGTTAATGGCTCCTCTTTAAAAACTATTTTTAAACAAAAATGAGCTAAGTCTTTCATACCAAACTTTAGGAACTTGTCTTAAACCATATAAAGTTATAGCAAGTTTGAAAACATAATTCGAAAAAGTTTGGTTTTCAAATCTAGGAGGTTGAGCCACATAGACCTCTCTATATATTATTCCATTTAAGAATGCACATTTTACATCCATTTGAAATAGTTTGAAACCACAATGAGCCGCATAGGCTAAGAGCAATCTAATGGCTTCCATTCATGCTACAGGTGCAAAAGATTCATCAAACTCAATTCTCTCTTCTTGATCATAACCTTGAGTAACGAGTCTTGCTTTATTTTGGACAATGATTCCATCTTCACCCAATTTATTTCTAAAAATCTATTTTGTACCAGTGATTTTCTTTCCGTTTGAATCAGGTACCAGAGTCCAGACTTATTATTTTTCAAGCTGCTGTAATTTTTCCTCCATAGTCAATACCCAAGATGGATCAGCAAGTGCTTCTTAGACATTTTGAGATTCAATCTTTGAGATGAGAGCTACATTGTTTGATTTGGCTCTTTTCAAAGATGATCTTATTGCCACACCTTTGGAGGAATCACCAATTATGAATTCCTCTATATAACTATTCTAAAATTTCTATTCTCTTGACCTTTTAGTTTGGATTGATAATTCGGGTTCATCTTGATCAACAATTGCCTCAGCTTCAGAATTTTTTACTGCAATAAGAGATAATTTCAGATCTTGCAGAATTGCCATTCTCTGTGCTTTCTAGCGCAGCTTCTTGTGAACTCGAATTTGATTATTCTGTCTTAGCTGTTTTAGTCACTTCAAATCCAATTCCTGGACTTTCATTAATATAAACACTAGGAATAATGTTAGATTCACAGAATGTGACATGCATAGTATCCTCAACAGTCTTAGAGTTCTTGTTATAAACTCTATAAGCCTTGCAATTAGTAGAGTACCCAAGAAAAATACCTTCATGTATTTTTGGATCAAACTTTCCTAATTTTTCTTTCATGTTCAGTATAAAGCACTTGCATCCAAACATACAAAAATATTTGAGGTTAGGAGGGCGTCTTTTTTAAAGTTTATAAGGTGTTTTCTTCAAAAACTTTCTTATAAGAGTTTTATTTAAAATGTAACATGTTGTGTTTATAGCTTCAGTCCATAAAAATTTTGGAACATCATATTCACACAACATAACTCTAGCCATTTCTTGTAAACTTCTATTTCTCCTTTCCACAACACCATTTTATTGTGGTATTCTAGGACAAGAAAAGTTGTGTGATATGCCTAGTTCATCACAAAAAGATTCAAAATGTTAGTTCTTAAATTTCTTACCATGATCACTTCTAATTAAAACAATCTTTAAATCTTTTTCATTTTGAATATTCTTATTGAATTTTTCAAAAGCAGAAAAGACGTCATGCTTATAAGCTAGAAAGAACACCCAACCAAACTTAGTATAGCCATCCACTATTACCATTTCATAGCAACATAGCCTTTTCCCCAAGACTTTGAGTCCTAGTTGGTCCAAACAGGTCAAGATATAATAATTTCAATGGTTTCTTTGTAGAGCATCTTTTTTAGGTTTGAAAGAAGTTTTTGTTTATTTATCCATTTGACAAGTATCACATGTGATGTCTTTATCAAACTTAATGTTAGGAAGATCTCTAACTAAGTTTTTTTAACAAGTTTAGAGATTTGGAACATACTAGCATGTTCTAATCTCTTATGCCACATCGATTTTTCAGATTCTATTGAAGAAAAATAAGTCACATTTTGAACTTTAAGATCATCTAGAGTAAGACCATAGACATTGTCATATCTCTTTGCAATAAACAAAACAGTCCTTGTTATTTCATCTATGACCCTACAATCTAATTTCCTAAAAGTTACTGCATAACCAATATCACATAATTGACTTAATTATGCGTAAGAGATTATGCTTTAACCCATCTATTAGGAAAATACTATCTATGCAAGTAGAGAAATCTTTGCCAACCTTACCAATTGTAATTATTTTACCTTTACCATCATCAGCGAAAGTTACAAATCCTCCATCATACTTGTTAAGTTTGATGAAGAAAGTAGACTTTTCGGTCATATGCCTTGAACATCCACTATCAAGATACCACATATTTTTTTTTAGATGTAAGGCAAACCTGCATGTTCTTCAACTAACTTTAGGTATCTAAATCTATTTAGATTTTTTATTGTGAAATCTTCTTGGTTTCCTAAGAGCATTATAATCATGAACAACTTTATATAATTTATGATCACCAAAAGATCTCAAAAAAATAAAATATTGTTGAGAAACATGACTATCTCTATTACGTTTATAACAATGGTTCCTATTTGCCGAATTTTGAGGCTTGCTAAAAATTTTTTACTTAACATTCTTGGAAGAGGAAGCTTCAGATTTTTTGAATTTTTTATTTAAAAAAGGTTTGCTTTCCTCTTTGAATCCAAGTCCAAATTTTCAAAACTTGATCTTTGACAAGCAAGTAATTTGTCAAGATTTTGAAAACCTTGAACAAACTTTGCTAGATCTTCGTTAAGGTTCTTAATTTTCTCATGCAATCTCTCATTTTTAGCAATTAGATCAATTGAGGCTAATACCGAATGCTTGAGTTTGAATTTGTTTAGTTTAACTCTTAAAGCATCATTTTCTTCTTTCAAAGAGTTTTCATCACAAACTTCGGTTGCTTTTAATTTTTTTTAATAAAATTTTATTTTTAGCTCTCAATGCCTCATTTTCATTCTTGCACTTAGCATATTTATCAAATAATTTCTTTGAATTCAAAGTTAAATCTTTAATAATAAAGTGTAATTCATCAGTATATAAATCAGAAAAATCTATCTCATCCATATCTGTGTGATCAACCATCAAATACATTTGAGCCTCATGATTTGAGTCTTCTTCATCTTCAGAATCATTCTCCAAATCTTCTCAAGTTGTCATCATCACCTTCTTTTTGTCCTTCCTTGATTTGTTACCTTTCTTTATTTGAGGACAATCAAATTTGAAGTGATCGGACTTCTTGCAATGATGACAAGTGAATTTGGACTGATTTTTTTCGAAATATTTGGATAAATTAGTTTATTTTCCTTCACCGTTGTATCTCATTAATCTCCTCAATTTTCTTGAAAAGAACACCATCGTCTCTTCATCTGAAATGCTAGACGTCATCAGATTCTTCTTCTAATTTGCTATCATTCTTAACTTCAATGCTATATTTTTTTTTTTGTTATCTTTGTCTTAAGACATATGGGTAGTTTCATAGGCTAGCAGCTTGCCTTTTAGCTCATCATAGGTGATTTTTATCAAATTATTCCTCTCAAAGATGACTGCACTTTTCACTTTCCATTTCTTAGTGAGACTCCTCAAAATCTTTCTCACTAAAGTTTCTTCGTAATAGCTCTTCCCCATAGCGTCCAGATTGTTGATAAATATTGAGAACTTTTCAAACATCTTATCAACGCTTTCATCCTCCTTCATGAAGAATATTTTGTACTCTTTCATCAGCATGTCTATTCTTGTCTCTATCACTTATTTTGTTCCTTTATGGGTGAATTGTAGCTTGTCCCAGATTTTTTTGGCAGTTTTGTACCTTGACACTTGTCTGAACTCTTCAAAACTGATAGCATAATGTATTAGGTTGATTACCTTGGCATTGAATTCAACCTTCTTCTCCTTATCCTCTGTCCACTTATTGTCTTCCTTCAAAACTACGTCTCCATAAGCATTTTGCTTACTTGGAACATCAGGTCCATTGATGATGATATTTCAGATATTGTAGTCAATTGACTGCACGAAGATTCTCATTCTCTCTTTTTAATATGAGTAGTTGCTGCCACTAAAGTAGGGAGGTCTGTTGTTGGATTGACCTTCAGTGAGCGTGTAAGCCACAATGTTTGCACCCATGTTGTTAGCCATAGATTTTTGTCCCAAGCTGTGAAACTTGATTCCTTAAGATCGGACTCTGATACCAACTGGTGGGAATGCTAGAACTTGAGAAAGGGGTTGAATCAAGTTAATTTCAAAACTGAAGTTCTTTTCTCTATTTTCACAGAAACAGATTATACAAAAGATTTTTTGCATTTTATCTCTAAAACCAGAATAGAACAAAGCACAGAAGGAGGAAATCACACAAGCATATATCCTGGTTTGGTTTTTATGTGCAATAAAATATCTAGTCTCTACTACAATTATGGTGGACTTTCAATTGTAATCAAACTGATTACATGCACCAATACCAATGAATTACAACCTAATTCATCTAGTATCCACCACTAAGCTTCTAACCAAGTCTAAAAACTACGAAGTGCTATCCTAACTTGATAAAAGAAAACCCAACCTGGTTCAACAGCCACCAAGTGCTATCCCAACTTGATAAGGAAAACTAATCCTAGTTCAATAATAACCAAATATATAGAAGATTTCTTTTGACTTTTTCAATGTGTCTCTCTTGCCTATTTTCTCTCATGGCTTTTTTGCTTTTCACCTCACCATAATTTGTCTTTTTCTCAATTACTAAAAGATAAATATCAGATAGCCATAACAATGAGATCTAAAATGAAGCTCAAAGATGAAGAAAAATAATTTTGCATGTATGAGATGATGAATTTTTTACTCTATTTTCTCTGCCTTTAAATGATGTTGTGAGACCAACTATACAGTGTGAGGTTGACTCTTCAATTTTGCTTCACCGCCTTTGCATTTTTCTTGAGCATTGAACCAGCTGAAGTCTTCTCCTTCTTTCAAGAAATCAAACAAGAAAATCAAGGATTGAGAATAGAGTAATATGATGTAGAGGTGAGATGGACAACAACAGCTTCATGGGTATGAGGTCCTTAATATGTGTTTGTCAAATCAACACCCTTAATATTGTGCTTTGACCTCAAATTTTAATTTCAACTATTGATTTATAGTAGAAGAAAGTAACCTCCATATTCTTCTTATTATTCGAAATACAAATGCAGATGGAAAGTAGATTCAACAAGCAATTGACTTGCATAATAATAAAAATCTTTTACTTTTTTTTTATCATACTTGATTTAAGTATTTTGATTTTGGCTCAATTGATTTGACTTTACCTCCAAAATTTTGTTTTTCCTCCTTTTACCTTTGTGGGTTGGTCCAAGTAACAACATTATATACACATTTGTTCTTTTTATTGGACTGCTGAATTGTTGGACTTGTGATTCATTTCATAAAATTAACTTAGGCCTGCACTATGAGCGCACACACTTCATCAAAATATTTTTGGGCTATTAATCTAATATAATATTTGTCATCATATTAATATATATCAAAATTAATTCTAACTTAACAAGCTTGAATTGTTGATGAAAGATTCTCACAATGGAGCAAGCAAAGACATGCGACAAAGAAGATAACGATGGTGCAAAGAAATAACATAACGAAGTAAAGAATGGAGGGTAGATATACGACGTAGTCCAGA
Organism: Arachis ipaensis; assembly: GCF_059453495.1. NCBI lineage: Eukaryota > Viridiplantae > Streptophyta > Magnoliopsida > Fabales > Fabaceae > Arachis > Arachis ipaensis. Next base: position 22,714,066 of record NC_142443.1, read on the forward strand.
CTGACCAAGAAGATAACAACGAATGAGAAAGAAGACAAGAATGAATTGAAGCCACATCCCACATCCACATGTGAGGAAAAATAATTTTGAACTTAGGGTTAAGATATATATATATATATATATATATATATATATATATATATATATATATATATATATATATATATATATATGACGAGCTTCGGCAGGAGCCTAACTCTTGAGCTCTGCTTGCTCGGAAGGTGAGAGAGAGCTCAGGATGGCTAGAAGTTCCGCTATTTCGGATAGCGAAAAGAAGAGTTTTGCCCGGCAAGCGAATCGTAGAAAAAGCACTTCCCTAATTTTTGACGTGAGAAAGGTATAGAGTCTGGTAACTAGAGGTGAGTGGGGTGTCTTCCATAGAGGAGGAATGCTCCACCGATAGGGTACGAGTGTAATACTTGGAGTGAGAGAGTTAGAGGGAGTTGGCTGGTTCGATAGGACCTGTAGGGGTGGCCCAATCACTAATAGGTCTCTAAAGAGAGCCCCCTCATTCTGTCTAGAGGAATATATATATGTGTGTGTGTGTGTGTGTGTGTGTGTGTGTGTGTGTAAAATGACTAAAAATCTTATAACAATAATAAAACTCTTAACAATATTTGCTAGTTTTCCAAGTAACTTAAAGGTTATTAGCATTGGTCTTAACCATAAAGATCCATAGATCGAAACTAACACTCAGATGAAGCAAACACAAACTCTAAGGATAATTAAGATAATTCACATATTCAAAAATTTGAGAGACATGACAAGGATCTCCGTTCAGTTTTCTGATCCTATATTGGAAAATTCCCCTCCCCCTCCTATTTGTTATCTTAGCTAACTATTATGGTATAAATATTTTCCAAAGTAGGATTTTTGTGGAAAAACTGAAAGAACTTTACTGGAAGATAGATAGTGATTTATTCATGTTAGTCATCAACCACCAAAAAAAATTAATAGAAATAGAAAATCAAAGTATATTATCATTTTCAGGTGTAAAAATACAGAATAACTTTTTAAAGAGAACACAATATAAATTGTCTTAATTTTTTTCATTTGAAAATGTAAAACGTGATATCTTACTATACATTTTGTCACTACAAGAAAAATATCCATTCAGCTACACTTTTTTTAAGCTACACTTGAAAAGCGTAGCTATGAATAGGCTACACTTTTCTCTGTGTTGCCTTTTTATAAGAGAAAAGGATACACAATTATGGCATCATTTAAAAAGTGTAGCCTTAGGTATTATAGAAATCACTTATAAAGCGTAGCCGTAGGTTGATATCTATAGGTTCACTTTTCGTATCAAAGATGACGCTTTTAGAGGGTAGCCTATTTGTTAAGTTTTGGGTGCGGTTTAAAAGTGTGCCTAATGTATCTAGAGCAAAAAACTTAACACTTGGTGAATTTTTTCCCTCTTAACTTTTTTCCGTTAATTGTTAATATATTTTTTATTTAATTTTTATAAATAAAAATAATTTAAAATTCACTAATATTTCTTAGTTTTACATAACAAATTTAACTAATGTATTTGAAAAGATAATAAAAAATAAAAATAAAATTTAAACGACCTTGATAATTATCTTTAAAAAATAATAAAACTCCCAACAAAAAAAATTTGTTAATTCTAATTGATTTTTAATAAATAAATTAACAAATTATTATATCATATAGACTTATTCTATTAATACAAAAAAAATATTATTAAGCATTTAGCAAGTTGTTTTACCAGATTTCTGATTGCTCATAAGTCTTCTATTCTAAACTAGTCTAATCCTATACTTGGTAATTCTAACTTACTTGAATTCTGGGGTGTGCTCAGCTTGCTTGAAAAATAGATATGATATGATTTTAATTTGTTGAAGTTCTAAGTGTTTATTATTTCCTTACTCCTGATTTTAGTTACAATAGTCAATACTGAATACGTTATTGAATTTAGAATGCGAAGTAAGGTTGTATCCTTATTTGTGATCTATTGTGGTGTCTTTTACCTTAAATTAAATATATTATTTTATTAGAATTCGGCTTTACGTTGATTCACTCGGTTGGACCAATGAACCTTTAACTTGACATCCAGTTTTTGGAACCTATTCTTCGGTAGTTTTAAGTTTGAACTGTAACTTCCTTTTATTTTTTCTTTCAAAGATGAGCGAGCTTTTCTTTGATGATGTTTTCAAGGTAGAGGACATTGACCCTGACGGTAAAAAGTATGACAAAGGTAGTCCTCTTCTTTCCTTCCTCTTTGTATATCATAAACTTACATTCAATCACTTGTTTGAAGCACAAGTGAACAACAGCATGGTTGTTTATTATAGCATCATCAATCATTATTATGGCTTTCTTAGTTGATTTTTCATAATTTTGGGGTCTGATTGCTTTGACTTGGATATTTTTCATAATTTTGGGGTCTGATTGCTTTGACTTGGATATTTGGGATTTATTTATGAATGTTTAAGTTCTTCACTTTATGTGCCGGTATCAGACTATCAGCTGAGTAAAATTGTTAGTAAAAAAAAAAATAGTGAAGGTTTAAAATAATTTGTTGGCTGAACTTACCTAAAAAGATGTTAGGTGAAACTTCTCATGGATACAAGTCACGTTACATAATAAGTTGGGAGTATTCAACCTGACACTGATTTTATTTGAATGTTTTAATTTTTTACAGGGCCTTACATGTAAGTTTTATTTCACATTTTATCATCATCTTAAGGTATTCTCCTTTTGGGTTCATATAAAGTGTTGTTAATTTTTATATTTGTTCTATGAGACCAATACCTTGATACTGTGAAAATAAATGAATAAGGGAAAAGGACGATTTGTCAAAATTGGTTGAAAATATGGTGGTAGATATGAATGAAAGCAAGGGGTCAATTTGTAACATTTAGGAATGGATTCTCCTCTATGTAAGGATAGCTGCTGAATGAGAACTGTGCCACTGTGTCAGATTGTTCATATCAAAATTTAAACCCACTATTTTTCCCCGTATTGTCGTTTCTTTTAAATACTATATATAGTTAATTAGTCCGTTATGGAAGACATGCATAACTTCTGCCAAAGCTTCTAGAAATTTGATTCCTTGCCTACTACTACTACTACTGTACTAATTGTCAAGCATTTTTTGGTTTCAATATTCAATAGGCACACCACACACTATTCAAATTTGTGTATATGCATATCTATTATTATTGAAAGGGAAATGTCTTTGGTGAAGAATGAAGATTCACACTAAATTTACAAAGAACATGATTTTTTTATGACCTTTTCTCTTATTAAAAAAAACAATCCCCATTCAAAAGCATTCTTCACCATAGCATCATACTCAATAAAGTCATTCAAATTGTACTTATTTATTCTTGTAACCAATGGAGTGTTTTTACCCCCCTAACCCTCTCCTAGAATTTAGTATTCTCTTTTCTTGGTGATGCTAATTTGAATGTTGCATTATAGGTTTTGAAGAGTTATGGACATATTGACGTACATCAAGAACAGCCTTATGGTGATATCAGATTGAATTTGACCCCTTCCTTGAATCGTCAATTTTGATAGTTTTGTTAAGTTGCTTGCAATACTTCAGGGTGCTGATGTAAATAGGTAAGAGTTCTAGCCTCTCTACAAGGTATGCTTGATTTAGATTTGCTTGATTTATATGTATAAAACCCTGTAAATATAGGTACAAAATTAGATAAACATTAAAAAAGAAAGAAACTAAACCAAAACAGCTTAAATCCACACAAATACAATTGATAAACTGAAATTGAAAATAGACTGAAAATCACGTACCTGACTAGTAGATATGCATCAATGTGTTTCTCAAGATAAAATGTACTCTCCTTGTGCTATCTGGTTCTACCCTAATTTCCACCTTCTTCTAGGTTGTCTTTTTTTTTCTACCCTATTTTGTTGTTTTGTCATTATCTCTTGAATGATTTAATTGTTGCTGCTGCTGCTGGGTCCCAAATCTGTTTAATTATATCAATTTAATTCTTGCTAAATGATGATTATGCTGAATTTGTGGTTAAAGAGAACGAGAGAGAGGTTTCAAAGTTTGAACTGTTTCAAGTGCTGTTGTAGTTGGTTGCAGAGGTAACAAAAAGTCTACGAGTACTCTGCTGGTTGTGGTTTAGTAGTAGATGTAGAATCTAATTTTGTATACTATATCTAATTTTTAGTAGTAGATGTAGAATCTAATTTTTAGTAGTAGATGTATATATATAAGGAACTTAGTAATTGAGGGTTTGGTGCATTTCAAGTTTTGCTCACCTTCAAGGTGTTTCATACAATGTCAATGTTAGAGTCAGCTTGCTTTCTAGTAGCTTTTTTATTTGTTTTATTTTATTGTGTGAATTTGCTTTTGAAATTTCCACTATTGGATCCTTGTTTTTGTTTTTGAATGTTGGATGATCTGTTTTGTTATGGTAAGAAATATGCATGCTGAGATAGAGATAGGAAGCCTGCGCGTTTTGTTAATAATGTTGGTTTGATTTATGAGCTTATTGATTGTGTGCTCCTTCGGGTGATTTTGCACTTGAGCTGTTTGATGAAATGCGCAATAGGCTTATACATGTAAAATCCAAAAAAACTTTTATAATTTTTGTATACTAAAATCTTGATATAACGAAAATTCCATTTAATTTTTATAATTATGAATGTCATTATGAATATTTTTCTAACTACTTTTCTATATAATTATACAGGGTAACAATGAAGATTAAGCAATGAAGATTAAGCTGATTATTATTGTGGTTTATTGGCTAAGGTAGAGTACTGTTTAGAATCTTTATATGTATGGTTGACTAATAATTTTTATTAGAAGATACTTATATATGTAGGATATGTTTTTTTGTAGAGTATTAGTAGTAAATTCTAAGTGATATTATGATTGTTTTGATATGACTATACTTACTTTAGTGTGAGATGTATGAATTTTTACAATTAACTTCATTCTAGTACTTTTGGATCATTATTATAAATATATTTTGGTTGGAGATAATTTTTATTATTTAAAGAAATTATTTAGTATAATTATGTATTTATTTTTATTTTATAATATTCAACTCATTTAAATAAAAATGCAGAATTATTATACATGTAATCATATTATTAACTATTATGTTGTATTAATAATTATTAGAAAATTATATATATATATATATATATATATATATATATATATATATATATATATATATATATATATATATATATATATAGAAAAAAGAGATCTAAGGCTACACTTATATACAGTAGCTGTAGTATACAAAAAAAAAAAAAAAACGAGGAACCTAAGGCTACACTTATAAAAAGTAGCTATGGTATAGAATGTGGCTTCACTTTACAGGTGATGCAGTAGCATTGAAAAGCGTAGCCTATTCTGGCAAAAATAGAAGCTGAAAAGCGTAGCCTTTGGTCCTGGACAGCATCACTTGAAAAGCGCACCCTATTCCCAAATGCCAAAAGCGTAGCCCTTGGTGCAGAAAAGCGTAGCCTTTGAGAATAGGCAACGGCCGAATAGGAATCACCCCAAAAAGCGTAGCCGTAGCCCAGAAAGCGTAGCCGTAGTCTAAGGCATAATTTTTTTCACTTTTGGCTACACTTTTTAAGTGTACCTGAATGTGTGTTTTTCTTGTAGTGTGTAAGTAGGAAAAAAATATGAAAAAAAATATTAAAAAATTAGAGATCGTATTTTATACTTATAATTAAAAAATGGATAGAATTTATTCTCTTAGACTATTATATAAAGGAGCCCAAATTAACATATTGTAATTATAGTTACGCTTTAAAAGAGTGGTCATATTGTACCATAGTCATCAATAGCCATGCTTTAAAAGCATAGCCATATCAGTTACTATTGCCACGCTTTAAAAGCGTAGCTATATCTTTTCATACGGTCATACTTTAGAAGTGTGGCAATATCTCTCTCTATTGGTACGCTTTTAAAGCGTGGCCATATCTCTCTCATACGGTCACGCTTTAAAATAATGGCCGTATCTCTCACATACGACCACGCTTTTAAGCGTAATAATCTGTAAAAACGTGACAAAAAATAAAGTGTGGCTATAGGTTACAAAAAACGTGGCGATAGAGTAACCGGCACGCTTGCAGATGTGACACTTTCAAAAGCATGCCAGTAGCTCAAAATGCATGGCGAAAAGCTATCGTTGCGCTTTTTTCAGCTTTTCGTCATACTTTAAAAGCGTAGCAATAGAAATGTTTTCTTGTAGTGTTTTGGTGGCTAGGGCTTGGATTTTGTTATCTTTTCCTACATATTGGAGATCAGATTATTTTAAAACAACCAATTTGGGTTAGTCGAGTGGTCAGCTCACTTGTATGCTTAAACAAGTGTCGGAAGTTTGAATCCCGCCTTGTGCATGCAGTAACTTATTGGCCAGTGGCAGACCTTTAAATGGAGTTCAGATCCGCGAAGGATTAGTCCTTAACCTGTCGGGTTGAGGGATACCGTGGGGAACAAAAAAATATTTTAAAACCAAGAAATTAGTAAAATAAAAAATAAAATTCAATTATTATTAAACTAATATAGTAAGATTTAAACATGATATAAAATACAAATAAATAATAATTAAACTATTTTTTATTCTATTAATTTCTTATTTTACAGTATCTTTATCCTGGGTTAGATTTGGGCCTTGTGCCTGGAAAAATATTGACCAAAAACATAAAGCGGCAGAATAATCAGACCCAAAAAATAAAAAATATGGAAGGTCGCGCCATTCTTTAAAACGGTAAAATCCTCTGACCAAAAAAAGAAAAAAAAAGGGGGTAAAACCCCAGCGTTAATACAAAGTCGTTTTGTATCGTGGATCAAAAATTCAGACTTAACCCGCTCTGCGACTTCACTGTTTCCAGTCCTCCACCTCCTTCTTGCTGAGCTTCTTCTTCAACAATGGCGGAGGCAGAGTCGGAGTTATCGAACACGGTGCGCATACTTGTGGCGACGGACTGCCATCTCGGGTACATGGAGAAGGACGAGATACGGCGGCACGACTCCTTCAAAGCCTTCGAGGAGATTTGTTCAATAGCCGAACAAAAGCGCGTCGACTTCCTCCTCCTCGCCGGAGACCTCTTCCACGAGAACAAGCCTTCTCGCTCCACGCTCGTCAAGGCCATCGAGATCCTCCGCCGCCACTGCCTCAACGATAATCCCGTCCCCTTCCAAGTCGTCAGCGACCAGACCCTCAACTTCCAGAACTCGTCCGTGCTCTCTCTCTCTTTCTCTCTCTCTCTCTCTCTCTCTCTCTCTCTCTCTCGTTTCGTTTTGAAGTTTCGCTAATGAAAAAAAAAAAACGTGCATGTTGAGGGTTGACTATGCGTTTTGCTGCTCTAAGAAATTTGATGCACTTTGGTTTGTAAAGTGAGTATTGTTTGGCAAATGATGCATTTTGTTGTGCTTCTCAGATGAAATTAAAGAAAAAACAATTAGTATATTAGCTTCTTTTAGAATCCGCTGAAGCAGACAGTGAACCGTTTCGATTTTTCTTTGCTATTGAGAAAGTACCATTCCTTAACAATGGTGCTGCAGGTAACATATATGTGATAATGTTTGCCCTTCATTGATTGTTCCTTTTGAAGTGCAAGTGCGTCCTATAATTTAGACGTATTAGAATTTAGAAATATAACCATTCATGCACCTTCTGGTTTCGTGACATGGTAGAGCTGAATTTGTGCTGTTCAATTTGAGATTAGGATTTGGTTGCAAAGGGATATTTGTGTTTTTATTTGTAATATTCGTGAAGAAAAACATGAAATTTTATTGTTATTCATTATTATTTTGGGGCAGGTTTGGTCATGTGAATTATGAAGATCCTCACTTCAACGTTGGTTTGCCTGTATTCACCATTCATGGGAATCATGACGATCCTGCAGGCGTGGTATGACTGAGCATTCTTATGTTTCAATGTTTATTTTGAAATTTTAAAATGGCATCAGATGAAGATGCCTTGCTACTTGATGTTGTTAATTACCAAGTTAGTTTTAGATTTTGATTGTTATTTATGGTGCATTATGGCATGATGGGTTTAGAATGTTATAGAGAAAGGTTTTGGCTAGTTGTCTTGGCAGCTGGCACTCAGAAACATTTGAACATTCTGTCTGAGCCACTACAATGTAAAGTTCTTATTTGCGATTTTCCTAGAAGCAATTCATATGTAATGCCCAAAGGGATGACAGTCTCTGCTTTTTCCTTTTGTTTGTATGGTTTCTATTGACATGGTAAAAATGAAATCATCTACCTAGAAACTAAGGATGCTTTTTGTGTTTTCATTTTCCGTTTTCATTTTCAGTGTTTCTGTTTTCAGAATTTTAAGAAGAAAAAGAGAAAACAGGGAGTGAAAACAGAAAATGGGATTTTATTATTTTTACTGTTTTCTCTTTTTCCTTCAAACAAATCTAGAAAATAGAAAACACCGAAAATGAAAATGCAAACCAAATGCACCCTAATTTTTCTAAACCCCCCTCCCCTCCCTCCTCCCTTTCTTATTTAGCTACAATGTACTTAACCAGATTGATATTTTGTGAATGCAACTGTAATCTGCATACAGCCATTCTTAAATACCAGTGTGTTCCTCACTGAATGATTGTCACAGGACAACCTTTCTGCAGTTGATATTCTCTCAGCATGTAATCTAGTCAACTACTTTGGTAAAACAGTTCTTGGAGGTTCTGGTGTTGGTCAGATCACTCTCCACCCTATTCTTATCAAGAAGGTTTCTTGTTAATGCATAAGAAACTTATTTTCATTTTTCTAATTGGAAAAAAGAAGAAAAATGGCATGTTTCATTCTGTTGTGAGCTACATTTTTCATGAATTGCAGGGTTCAACAGCTGTAGCTTTGTATGGCCTGGGCAACATTAGAGATGAAAGACTTAATAGGATGTTTCAAGTACGCTGCCAATAAAATTTGCTTTGACTAGTTCATCTATTAATTTGAGTACACTCGTGTCACATGGTTCGTTATTCTTTATCTTGTTCAGACGCCACATGCTGTGCAATGGATTCGACCTGAATCTCAGGAAGGATGCCAAGTCTCTGATTGGTTCAACATTCTGGTTCTTCATCAGAACAGGTTATGCTTCTTTCCTGCCTGCATTTTAAATAGATTGTGTTTAATATCACTTATCACATACTCACATGTCCCAAAATGTGTGATTAACATGAAATATACATTTGATTACTTGACTTTGAATAATGGAATTCTTCATCTTTTCCCCCCATTTTCTTATGGATAAAGAAGAAATATTATTAACAAGAAAAAAAGAATAGTGCACATAACACAGAGGAAAGAGTTCGGTAAATCACATAGGAATAGACAGGAAAAAAAAAGAAAAGAAAAAAGTACATAAAAGCTTTTCAATCGCTCTGCATATCTCAGTCAGAGAAACTCCTTTAAAAAGATCATGTGCCCTTCCACCAAATAGATGCCTAATCCTATTCAATAAGACATGCTTATTTTGTCCTGTTTATGGTCTATAACATATAATTTTAGATTTTAATCTACTTGATAATTGACCCTTTTTTTCCCCCAAATGATGGTATGCAGGGTGAAAACAAATCCAAAAAATGCAATAAATGAGCACTTTTTGCCTCGTTTCCTAGACTTCATTGTGTGGGGACATGAGCATGAATGTTTGGTTGATCCGCAGGTTTATTGAAAATTTATATTTGTGAGTAGGTCCGGATAGATATATGCTGTGTTCTGCAAACTTAATATGGATTTTAGTTTTCCTCAGGAAGTTCCAGGGATGGGATTTCACATTTCACAACCTGGGTCATCAGTTGCCACATCACTTATTGATGGAGAATCTAAGCCAAAGCATGTACTTCTTCTGGAAATTAAGGTTGCATATATAATGACAATATAAACACCTCTTTCATGGAAGCAGCTACCATCTTTTTATATAGTTCTCATAAAGTGCTTGAATGAATTGTTCTTGACAGGGGAATCAGTATCGTCCAACTAAGATACCTTTGATGTCTGTGAGGCCTTTTGAGTATACAGAGGTGAGATCTCTCACTTTTTTTTGAAGAATACATTCAATTGCTACAGAACCCATCTTTTGAAACTATCTTATGGTTCTTCACTAATCATTCAAATCTTCATAATTCAGGTAATACTAAAAGATGAAGCTGATATTGATCCCAATGATCAAAATTCAATTCTTGA